>NC_061068.1:12182474-12409940 GCF_021917145.1 Hypomesus transpacificus | reverse complement strand
TGCTTTAACTCTACTCTGCTCTTTACTGCTCCAATCTGATCCTTTCCACTCCACTTTACTCTGCTCTGCCCCAGTCTGCTCCAGTCTGCTTTACTCTGCTCTGCTTTACTCCAGGTCCTGGTCATCAGGGCAGGCTTGGGAGGCAGGGGGGGGGGGGGGGGGGGCAGGGGAGGCGAAGGCAGGTAGGGGGAGGTAGAGGAGGCAGGGGGAGCCAGGCGGAGGCAGGGAGCATCAAAAGACAATGGCACAGAGAGGCAGCTGCTGACTCTGCAAACAGAAGTGGGATTCTTACAGAAGGTCAGCGGATGAAAACCCACATACTTAATGAAGCCTCCAACTGTCTTGGGGAATGAGGGGAATGGTTTTAAAACCAAGAGAGTAATACGAAAAATGACCGTTTCCAGAAGCATCTTAGAAGATGTTTGTAAACAAGCATTTTTAACATTGTGAGAGTCCTTGACCCTTCTGGTTCTTGCCCACCCTGCTTTATCATTACTGGTACCATGCTCCTACCAACTGACATAACAGCAGGACTGTGTGTGTGGAGATACAGTGGGACATGAGACAAAGACATCATCAACAGGATCAGTATCAGTCCACGATTCTCCTCCCACCCTTGCTTCTCTGTAGATGGCTGTCCCAAAGGAACACCGACTCTCTCTCTCTTTTTTTCTCTCCTTTCCACTCCCCTCTTCTCTCTCTCTCTCTCTCCCTCTCTCTCTCTCTCTCTCTCTCTCTCTCTCTTGCCCTACCTCCCTGTTTCTGTCACTCTCTCTATCACTGGGGGTCATCAATAAGATGTGAGTTAGCAGCTTCCGGACAAATTGACGATTTTTTTTCACACAAATTTCACAAACATTCAGCCTCATGATCTTTATGCTGAACATTTAGAACATGATTTCACAACATTCTACTAGTACGAATATAAACTGCAGATCAGAGTCTTGCAGCGGATGCGCTTCATGTGCAGTAATCTAAACTTCAGACCACATGATTCACAGCACCACTTACTCTACTCGTGCCAGCATGGTACAAGTCATTTGATTGGTTTCCCCCATTAAGTTAATGATTGGTCCACTGACTTTTGGGTTTTCACATTTGCTATGATTATATTCTACTTATAATGACTACATTTTAAATGACGTAAAATGTGCATTAATCCTTTTCAAATGGTTTATATAGTATGTTGTAATCAAACTCTGCATACACTGTCTGATATATGCTCTATTCTGACATGGAGGATGGTGGATGGTGGATGTATTATTCATGAGCCTATCCACTAGCCAGACAGCCTGCCAGCCAGCCAGACAGACATACAGCCAGCCAGCCAGACAGCCAGACAGACTGCCAGACAGCCAGACAGCCAGACAGACAGACAGAGGAGTAGGAGACTGCTGCACCTCCTCCTCCTCCTCCTCCTCCTCCTCCTCCTCCTCCTCCTCCTCCTCCTCCTCCTGCTCCTGCTCCTGCTCCTGCTCCTGCTCCTGCTCCTGCTCCTGCTCCTGCTTCTCCTTCTCCTCCTCCTGCTCCTGCTCCTGCTCCTCCTCCTGCTCCTGCTTCTCCTTCTCCTCCTCCTTCTCCTGCTCCTGCTCCTCCTCCTCCTGCTCCTCCTGCTCCTCCTGCTCCTCCTGCCTCTGTGTTCACAGTGATGGCTGTGTGGTGTCAAACAACTCAAGGACACAGCTGGTGTCATCAGGCCAGTGGCCATCTGGTTTCTCCCCCCTGCGGCTACACCACCCTGCCTGTCAAACCTACACACCACTGCAGCTCCACACAGACACACCTAGCAGAGTGCATACCACATACAAGAGCACTGCAAAGGCATGGATTCAGCTCTTAGCAACACTGTGAGGTGCAATACTGTCAACTGGGGGTGGTAGAGTGAACATGGGTATGCTGTCTCAAATGTATTTCCTTGCTACAGCACTTCCATTCAAAGGCTACGTGACCCCTCTCCTCATTTTACTGTGGGTGTTCCCCTTAGACTGTGAGTAAACATCTGATAGGACTCTTGAGCTGCCTCTAAGGTTACCACACTCTCCCCAGAGTGCTGTGTCCTTGCCCCATCTCTTATGAGTCAAGCAAGGCTAGTTTTGGAGCTTTGTTTTGGGGGCATTGTGTGGATGCGCTTGTGCTGATGGCCTCATTGTTCGGGGCTGTGTTCTCTCAGGATCCGAACACGCCACAGACTCGACAAGTTCTCTAAAACAGCAGGTGATCTGCGAGACCCAAGTTTCTGGTCTACAGTGCTTTCAGATCAAAGGAGAGGGCCATGTGCCATCTCCAGGACTGATGTGAAATGGAACAATGAAGCAGGTCATGTGTCTGGCTGTATACGAAGCATGAGGACAAAGGGTGTGGCAGACCAGCCTTTCATGCACTGTTCTAAAAGCAGTGAGACAACAGAGTAACTTAGATACTACTCAGGCATTCATTTGGCAGACATTTTAATTCACAGCGACGGACTGGCCAGGGGGTGAATTGAACCTGCAAACTCTTGAGCACTAGTCTTTTAGGAGCTCCACCTTAACCCAACACTTTTCCCAGATGTACCAGGAATGGGTGTGCCACATCGTTTTGTTAATCTTATGTAAAGTGTAGCCAGTAACCAAACAAACCTAAACCTGTAACATATACAGTAGCATACGCCAAACATCCTTCCACCCATCCTGAAAATGAACAAGTAAAACTACATCCCACTCATACCAGGAAGTGCTACAGTGTTTACCATGACATCATCTTTGTGCTGCGACATCGGTGTATGTTCCCTCAGGGCTGCAGTTGGGGCCAGCAGAGCCTCAACTGTGTGTGTGTTTGTGTGTGTGTGTGTGTGTGTGTGTGTGTGTGTAGGTGTGTGTGTGTGTGTGTGTGTGTGTGTGTGTGTGTGTGTGTGTAGAGAGCGAGGTCTCATTGATAGGGCTTTCTTTGTGGGATATGCTCCCAAGGCAGGACATGCATGGATTGTAAATAGTGCTTAGAATTGTCTAAATAGGGAAAGAGAAAAAATTGAACTGAACAAAAGTCTCATTCAAAGGAAACTGTGACATCTAGATTGAGCTCCAGAAACAGAGCAGTTGTCCAAAATGCAGATTAATTGTGAGGTCCCCTGTGCCCTCTCCCCTCCCCCTCTCCCTCTCATCTCCTCTCCCCCTACTTCACTTTCTCTCTCTCCCCTCTGTCCTCTCCCTCTCCTCTTCTCTCTCCTCCCCCCTCTCCCACTCCTCTCCTCTCTCCCTCTCCTCTCCTCCCCCCACTCCGCTCCCCCCCCCCTCTCCCCTTCTCTGGGAAGAGTCAGTGTGAAATGTGTCTGTGGAGAAGCTATTGTACTCCAGGAAGCAACCAAACTGGACTGGTTAGGGGGACTCCCTCCCTCCCTCTTTCTCTTTAGCTTGGGGCTAAGGAAGTGTACTGTATGCAGTATGGCTGAGAACAGTGGCGGAGGTCTGAGAGATGTATCCGTCAGATAGAGATTAGGGCACATCATTCTGGTCAGGCTCCATGTCATCTGACTCTGAGGCTGCCTGTGCCTGTCACACTCAGCATGACAGAGAGTGTTCCCATGTCTGATTGGAGGGGAGCAGGGGAGAGAGTGTATTCCCATGTCTGATTGGAGGGAGCAGGGCAGAGCTGCAGGGTGTCCAGTACCGGGGTCTGGGGCTCTGGGGCAGGGTCATGTTGCCCCTGACGACACAGCACTCTTGCAAGGTTGGCCCTTCTGTTCACTGGTGAGTGTGTGTGTTCGATATGCTGCTCAGCTCTATGCAGTGTTTCACCTCTCCTATCTCTCCTCTGTCTGTTCACTTCACTCCTCCCCTCCTCTCCTTCCCACCCCTCCCCTCATCTCTTCTCTCCTCCCGTAGTCAACTGTTCCAAACGGCCAGACTTAAAAGAACAAAACACCACACCCACCCCCCACTCACTCCATCCCTGGCCCCCTCTGACAAAGCTGCTGTCTTTGTTGCGTGGTGCCCACGCAGAGTCAAACAAAAAGGCAGAGAGAGCAAGGAGCAGAAAAGGAAAGTAAGAAAGCGTGTGTGTGTGTGCGTAAAGGACAATTTAAATGCACCTCTCACCTTCCTGTCCTCAGTAGTATTTCCTCCGACGAGCTTCAGGCACTCCCTGTGGACTCCTTAATCCCAACAACCTCCCATGAACTTCCTGTCTTCAAACTGACAGGTTTCTCCACCTCATCCCGGCGGTCCTCACACACACGGCTCCAAGTGACAGAACGTACTGGAAATATCCTTTTCTGTTTACTTTCCCACACTAAGTTCTTCCCTGCTCCGCTCACTCTGCACACCAACAGCTCTGAATGAGGTAACTGCCCCCCCTCTCCTCCTCCTCCTTTCTCTCTCTCTCTCTCTCTCTCTCTCTCTCTCTCTCTCTCTCTCTTTCTCTCGCCTCACTGCTTCTGACCCTCCCTCTCCTTCCCCCTCCCCTTTCTTTCTCTCTCCCTCTCTGTTTCAAACCCGGTTCCCTATCCAGACTCTTTCTCAGCTTTATTAGGTTCTCTTCTTCCTTCCTTCTCCCTCTCCCTCTCGTTCTCTCTCTCCAGCCCCCTGCCTCCTCAGACAGCACAACAAAGCAGGCAACTGGGCTCTTAGCCACAACTGGCCAATGGCAAACAGACAAAGTCCTGCCCTAGACCAATAGGAGGCCTCAAGGGTAGGATATTCAGATTAAGTGGGCAGGGCTAGAGGTATTAAGGCAGAAGTTAGGGACAGTGGTACACTTGAAATCACGTTTTATCACCTTGGTATAACATGAAAACTAAACTTGTACAAGTGCAAAAAAGTGCAGAACCAAATCTGAGTTACATTGGTAAAACAGGTTAATTCAAAGATAAAGAGCTTCATAAAGTGTATAATTTGTGTGTGAGTGAAAAGCTAGCAGGAGGGACAATAAGCAATCTGATTGGCTGGCTGGCATGGCTGCTTTAGTCGCTGACCTGTTGTGTGAATACTCTATTTCTGCTCCTAAGCACTTTGGCTGGCATGCTACATAGATATACAGTAAGTAGATAAGCTGTGACAATAGACTGCTATTAGTTGTCCTACCAGTTTCCAACTAAACTAAAGATCTAAAGAATCATCTGAGGAAACACAATTCTGTCTTTCTGTGGTTCTACGTGGTATTCACCTGTCACACACACACACCTACAGACACACCTACCCACACACACACACACACACACACACACACACACACACACAGTCAACCTGTCCTCCTTAAAATCAGAAGAGCAATTCCCAGTTGTCACTTGACGCACGATCACTCAAGAACTCGGCATCACTGGGGTCAACTGTTGTCGAGAGGATTTATTAAAACACATTGAACAAATACACAGAGTACAAAGTAAAAGATGACAAATCACTGTTTTTTTTCCATTCATTTTGCTATACAGCACAAACACCTGGACCAGAACACTGTTTAAACTCATAGTGTGTAAATGTCAGCCACGTCAAGCAGCCGCCTCAGTCTGTCGTCTAAGTGAACCGTTCTACCCCAACGCTTCACATGCTCTGCATTCGCTGCAACAAAAGTGCCTTTTCCAGGGTCTTTTGGTAGCTTTAGAAGCCTTGTTTATAAGCATGTACATATATTGTAAATATATTTATAGTATTAGACTGAAGCCTTTTTCTTACATACACATTACATTCATACTGACTTCAGTTTGATTGCATTTCATTAGAACACTTTTGTTCGTTTTTTTTCTGTAGTCTCGAGACTCCAAAGGGAGATAGACGGGTGAGACTTGATTGAACACATTGCTGCGGTTAACACTGCTGTCCCTATGGCAACTACCCTGCGACATTCATCTCTTCCTCCCTCCCGCCCCACACACGCGCACATACCCACACACACACACACACACACACACACACAGACACGCACACACACAGGCTCTCTGCTCTGAGGAGTCAAGTCCACGGCCCGGATTTGATCAAGAGAAACAGAAACTCTACAAATCCCTTCAGTATTTACAGTACGTGTTGCCATGGCGCTGGTTCAGCGACCCAATTCTTGTGAAGTTATCAAAACAATCCACATAATTCCAATGGTTGAACCAATAAACGCTGGGCTGAACAGAAACACAGGGACTGCTGCACATTTCAATGGACAAAACAGCACTAATAAACGCATGATACACAGCCTGTAAAAGTAGAGCCAAAAAAACGTACATAATTCTTCTATTCGATTTTAAAATGTATGAAAGGGAGTCTGCGGCCGGCCGATGTCTTCTGATCTCACACCCAGTTTTACTTTTCAAGTACAATGTGCTTTTTGTCCAGATAACAAGAAACACGCAGAGTGCAGTTACACTATGCAACCAGCAGGGGGAGCAGAGCACCGTAGAACATTCATATACTTTAGTACCCTGATGTAAACATTCCAACACAGAGCTCCAAAATGACACCACCCACCAGCAGCTCCTCGGCTACAGTGAGTCACCCCACCACTGTGATGTCACACAAGGGCTCAGTAATGACACAGAAGCGATAGGTAATGCCACAAGTCCTTTGGAGGAGGAGAAAAAGCAAGAAGTACAAACGGACGGCTCATTCGAGATTTTAAACGAGGAGACATTTATGGAACCTTCCTCAGAGGAAAGCAAAATAGCCATGAATATAGAAAAAGAACGTTTCACTTCGGAACTATCACAATACGAGACACACTTGATGCCTTGTTTTAATCATGCTCTGATTAGATTAAAAGTTTCTGGTCAAATGTTTCCTTTCACAAGCAGTCTAAAGAAACCCTCCGGATAAAAACAGGAAATTAAATAAGCGTTAATTGACTGTCCGGCACTGGTCCTGGAGGGTGAATATCTCCATGAAGATTCGAGTCGGTCAAGGACTCAACTGTGGTAATACAAAGAGATTAAAGTCATCACTTCTGAAGAAAACATATCTATCTTCATGATTCAAATGACATAAAACACCCACGTTGATGAATGATTATCCCCTGGTGAGTGGCACTTAAACCCTTAAAACACCTTCATGTTTGACATGACACAAGCTCAAAGGAGAGAGCCTAAACACGATGCTCTCTGCTCTGCAGCTATGGGAACAGGGAGAGGAACAGGTCAGGGGGAGGGGATCTGAGGGTAACTGGAGTGTAAGGCAAAGTAAACAGAACACTGTCCTTCCACAGAACTGCAGCTCCCACGTGTCTACAAGACATTCTGGTCACCCCCAGTAGTACCCTACGGTTGGCTTGACAACCAACAATAACATTCAAACTCAAGAAACAAAATAGTAACATAAGCAGGAATATTGTCTTGTTAAAAACCCTTCTACAGTAGCATGAAATCAGTACTAATTTATCTCCAGACCCTTCCCTAAGTCCTGTCTGTTATTGTTCCTATGTATGACTGAGTGGATTTGTCCTTCCAGTTACACCAGTGAGAGATAAAATAGCCAGCAGTCTCTTGGTTATATACAGTCCAAGTAGTCGACCCCCCCAAGGAGGGCAGACTGCGGCCAATTCCACAGAGAAGTCTCGCAGGATGTGAGGTGCACGTTCACAGGAAGTGAGGTGCAGTGCAGTTGTAGTCCACCTGAAAAGTCCATCTCCTCAGCCTCCCGTCTCTTAGCTGCACTGCCTCACCTCTTCCTCGCCTCTGTCTCAAACTTATGAATGGACGTCGACTCCCATCTGGTTAAGGGCTGACCCTCTGCCTCCTTGGACAGTGTTCCGCAGTGACCGTGCACAGTGAGTAGGCAGATGGATTCAGGATGACACACGAGGAAGGAGCCTGACCTGAAGGGAACACACACGCAAGGCCCATTGAGGACATTTCTCACCACCGGCTCAGCGATGTCGGGGAGTCTTCGCGCAGCCCTGGAGTTCATAACAAATGCCCCTTCCTCCAAAAGTGGCTGCTGCTTGTACTTAGACGTTTGAGATACATTCACGCCCCCCCCCCCCCCCCCCCCCCCCCCCCCCCCCCCCCCAGTCAATGAAAAGCAAAGAACTATCGAACCGTTGTAGAAGATAAAAGTGCAATTCATAAGAGAGATAGATTGATAGAGCCTGCTAGACTCGACTAAATAGTCCGCAAAATGATTCCTAAGTTAGCCTCCTGTTCAAGAGCCTCGAGGAGAGAGCTATCCTGGAGAGTTCACTGACGATTGGCGACATTGTCAAGTAGAAAGGGAAGGGAGGAGTGTGAGGGAGAGAGGGAGGAGGAGGAAGTGTAAGGTCGATGCTCTCCGTCGTCCCTGGAAAGTCCCAATCTCAGGAGCGCCTGAGGAGGTGTGGCCTAGTCCTCGATGCAGATGACATCACTGGGCTTCGCGGCCTTCTGTTCGGGCGTGGCCACGTCCCTTAATGAGTCAGCTGACTTCTTGTCCAGGTGGCTGGAGGGGGGCGGAGGCCCGTTGGACACTGAGTGGGGGGTTCAGAGGTACAATTTAACAGGTCAACATGACAATAAAACATACACAGGAAATTACATTTTAGATTTATAACTGTGGAGACTGTTCGGCGGACCCCTCATTTTGTGTTTATGCCTTGGTATGAGTTGTAGATCTGGGAGTACCCTGAACATTCCCACCCACCCCACCCCCCCACCCCAGGAGCACACAGTGAAGGAGTGTAGAAGACGGGAATGGTTAGGAAGTCAGGAGGTCAGGGTTAGAGGTTAGGGCGCAGCATGTTACAAGCTAGAGGGTCAGAAGGTTATAGGTCAGGGTTGGAGATTAGGGGGCAGGGTTAGGAGTCAGGGTTAAAGATTGGAGGTCAGGGTAAGGGTTAGAGATTAGAGGTCATTGTTCAAGGTTAGGGGTCAAGGGGGATGAGGAGGGTCTCACCGCTGACGTAAGGGCCCAACGGCATCTGGCTGTAGTTGACCATGGCTCCTCCCCCTGGTCCTCTAAACCCGCCCCCAAAAGTACTGCTGTACATCTGGGAACAACTATAGGAGCCCTGAGGGAAAGGCTGACACACACACACACACACACAGACACACACACAGATAGAATGTCAAGATGATGTGAAGTCACACCTGTTTGGAGAGAGACATTTACATTAGTGTGTGTGCATGTGTGTGTGTCCGGCCCCTGTGGGACTGTGTATGTGTCCATTCCGCCATGTGTGTGTGAAAGAGAGAGACAGAGAGAGAGACAGAGAGACAGAGAGACAGAGAGAGGGTGTGTGTGTTCTGCTCCACCTGTTGTGGCGGGGGCTCGTTGCCCCGGCTGGTGAGGCGACTGAGGATGCTCCTCTCAGACATCTGCAGTCGGGCCGATACTGGAGGGATCCTGGACAGCATGTTGGGCAGGCGCGTCACGTCCGCCTTCATGTCGCTCAGCAGCTCCTCCAGCTGGTTTAGCACTGCAGCCAGGATTGACATTAGCTCATCATGAGATATTCATATTTCTCAAATTGACAATAGTAGCATCACTCTTCAACTGACAATGTTCCAGACAGTCTAGGCTACAGATCCATTCATCCACACCATAGCTGTCTGTGGCAGCTGGTACAGAGCAACATATTGCCAGGAGCAATTATCCTATCTAAGCCTGTCTCCTACCTCCCTGCCAGCTCCCTAGCCCCTCTCCTCTCCTGGGCCTGTCTCCTACCTCCCTGCCAGCTCCCTAGCCCCTCTCCTCTCCTGGGCCTGTCTCCTACCTCCCTCCCAGCTCCCTAGCCCCTCTCCTCTCCTGGGCCTGTCTCCTACCTCCCTGCCAGCTCCCTAGCCCCTCTCCTCTCCTGGGCCTGTCTCCTACCTCCCTCCCAGTTCCCTAGCCCCTCTCCTGGGCCTGTCTTCCTTTGTGCCTCACAGCCAGCTTAGGCACATGCCCGACACCACCAGATGTATCTAAACGGCTACTGACGGCTACACACACACAGACACGACATCAGACAGACAGCCCGGTGCGCGAGAGGCAAACAGACCTTTGTGCAGCACTGCGTTGGCGGGTTTGTTTCCAGCCAGGGACTCCTTGGACAGGTGCTGGTGGGACTCAGCCAGGCACTCCACCTCAGCGAAGCGCGTGTTGAGGGCCATGGCCGGGTGGGAGGGGTCCTGGGTCATGTTGAGGTAGGCCGCCCTGCGAAGCTGCTCCTCGATCACCAGGGCCTGCTCCAGGAGCTGGGGGAGAGATAGGGAGGGAGAGGGAAGGAGGGAGGAGAGATGGGGAGGGAGAGGAATGTTCTCAATAATAAACAATAGCGTCCTGGCTGTTTGTAGGGGAAGACAGCAGCTGAAGTAGCTCCAGCAGAGCCTTGTTGTTACCTTGAAGCGTCGTGCCAGGAACTTGTTCTTCATCTCCAGGTAGTTGCCTTTGTGCATCTCCGTCTTGAAGGGCTCGTTGAGGATGGCATAACGTGGGTCATTCTGGATGTCCTGCCAGCGGGCATAACCATGACTGACAGGAAGGCTTCGTTAAGGAACACATGCCTGGCCTGTGAACACACGCCTGGCTACACAACACATCCAACACACATATGACCTCAAAGCAAAATGGAGATGTTGGGTTTCTGTATGGAGGGTCTGATAGTGGTGTCGGCTCCTAGTCAGGTGATCAACCTTTGGCTGATTGTGATTGGCTAAGTGTCAGAGATACTTGACGATGAAAGGATACGTGACAATGCCGGCCAGTAGCCAGTAGTCATGGCGACGGTGCCAGATATCGTACATCTTCCCTGATGACAGCGCTGCTCTCTCTTCGGTTTGCCATAGGGTGTGCAGCTCTGATATGGCGACAACAACAACAACATGTCAACAACAACAATAACAACAAATCAACAATAACAACAAATCTAACAACAATCTAACAACAATAAGACATTATTAACAAATTATCAACAACAACACATTAACAAGAACACATTAGCAAAAACACATCAACAACAACACATCAACAACAAGAACATATCAACACATCAACAACAACCCATCAACAACAAGAACATATCAACACATCAACAACAACCCATCAATAAGAGCAACACAACACATCAACATCAACAACAACATCAACAACAACAACAAAGACACAACAGAACATCAACAACAACACCAACATCAACAACAAGAACACCACATCAATAACAACAACAACATGATCATAATTAACCACCAGCAACCATAAGCAGGACCATCACCTGTGTGGCGGCAGTCCTCACCTGTGAAACCTCCATCTGCGATGTTGAACATGAACCTGGCTTTGCAGCCGTTCTTCTCCTCTGTTCGGACCCCCTCCTCCGCCTCCTCCTGCCCCTCCTTCTCTCCGTTCACACGGCCCTCGGGGGGGTCCTCGCTCTTCACCTCCTCCGAACCTGCCAGGAGAGGGAAACCAGGAGGCAGGCCAGTCTCAACAAACACCCTCAACATTCACTACCTGCACCCCTGAACCGCTGTTACCAGATGATGAATAAGTGCCCGATGGTGTCACGGTCTTCCTGAGGTGAAGTTGGGTCCTACCTGGCTTGGGCTCCTTCTCCTTGGGTTTGGACTGGGGAGGGTCGCCGTCCCCCCCCTTCTCTGAGATCTTCTCTGGCTCCTTACAGGCGTCAGCTGAGGAACACGCACCACAATATGAAAGATCTCCCCAGAAACAGAGTCGCCACGGACGCCGTGTGCAGAGATTGGGCCTCACCTTTTGGTGAGGTTTGATTGGACGAAGGCTCGGTGGGTTTGGACGGGGACTCTTTAGGATTGGCGGGTGTGTCTGTGGGTGTAGAGGAGGGCGTGTCTGTCCTCTCCTTGTCCTCTGCTGATTGGTCCTCTGGGCTGGCCTTGGGGTCATCGCTGTCGGGGGCCTTCTCCGTCCCACTGGACGATTCTACACTGACAGCAGTCTGGAAGGTGGGAGGGAGTAAGAGAGAGGGTGAGAGAAAGAAAGGAACACATGACATAGAGACACACTGAGAAGAGCCCTGCCAGGCCTGCGTCTGCTGTGTGAGAGGAGGAGAGGGATGGATGGATACACCAGTGGGTTTTACAGGAGCAGGACACGCACACACATACACACACACACACACACCTCTGTCCCAGTGGCTTTCTTGCTGTCAGGTTCTGGGGTGTCCTTGTCCTCTGCAGACCCGGAGGTAGACTCTGTCTTCTCTGGAACAACAACACGACTGTCAGTGACTCAGATATCCTCCATCCATACATCAACCAACCAACCGACCAACAAGTCAACAAATCAATTGTTAAACCAACCGATTAACCAGTCAATCCATAAACCATTAAATAAACCAACCAATCAGCAACTCAATCAGTCATGGCTGTAAAGCACACAGGGGCCCAGAGGTGTGTCTGACCTGGTGGCACGGGGGTGCCAGGCTGGGGGGTGGCAGCAGGGGTGGCAGGCTGGGGGGTGCTCGGTTCAGACGACAGGCTCTCGGTCAGTTTCTTCAGCTCCAGACCCAGAGGAATCAGGTCTGGAGTACTCAGCTTCCCATTCACATGCTCAAACTCCTGCACCTGGACACACCAACGCAGACACACACACAGACACACACAGAGGCAACTAGGTGACTGTGTGCCAGCGTGTGATTGGTTAGGTCATTGTGGGTCCGTTTCTGACTGGTTAGAGGACTGGTGTTGCAGTGTGCGATTGGCGCAGAAACCGTACCTTCTTCCTGACCAGGGACATGACTCCGATCCTGGTGAGGACGTGCTGGCGAGACAGCCCCTCCCTCGGGACGCCGTCGGCAAACGTCTCGGCCCCGTCGGCGCCTGGCTCACACAGATGCCTCATGAACAGTGACACATAGGCCCTGAGGGGGGGGAAGGGCATAGGGATGACATCTGACTGGATGTATTTTTTTTTAATAGTTATTAGCTCATGTAGAAACCATACAACATAACATAAGAACAATAAAAAACATGAAACGAATAATCCAGTTCAGTTAAATCCAGTTTGGTCCAGCCCAGATTAGTCCTGTCCTGTCCCAGCCCCCGCTCCCCCCTCCCCGGGCCTGGCTCCAGTACCTGAACTCTTTCTCACTCTTCCCCCGCAGGTCCCGGACCAGCCAGTGGGAGTTGAAGGCATCCTGAGGGGGCATGCCCCAGCGCATGATGGCGTTGAGGAAAGCCTTCCTCTGACGAGCGTTGAAGCCCAGCACCTGCCACAAACAGAGACCAAAAACATCACCAACAAACCAAACCTGGCTCCTGTCGTTGATATGTGACGACAACATCAACAACAAGAACAGCAGAAAATACACACTTCTGAAAGGATCTGAGAGGACTGGAGTTCGCTACTGAACCCAGTGTTCAGTTTACCTCGATGTTGCCTCCCACGCGCGCCAGTAGGGGTGGTAGAGGCTTGTCCCTTTCACTCTTCAGCTGCCTGCGTGACTGCCTGCGCCCCCCTAAAGCAAAACAATCACGGCCCGGGGTTAGGGGCTAACCCTGACTCCACAGCTTCGTCAAACCCAGGCCCTCTACAGTGGAATTGGGTACCAGTCAACACCAGCAGGGTGGGAGACAGGAGAGAGGAGAGGAGGAGGAGGAGGGGGGGTGGAGGAAGACACCTCCAGGACACCCACCTTCAGGCCTCTCCTCGAAGTCTTCATCCTCGTCCTCGGAGCCCACGGAGTACTCGGACTGATTGTCTGAAAGATCATCCTGCCACTCTGAGCCACAGATCAGATCAGAGAGAAACAGCACAGTGCATTCACTACAGCAGGAGGCCACCAGGGGGAGCCCTGGCACTGCAGGTTCCTAAAGCCATTAACGCCATGCCAGATACTGTCATCCTCTATTATGACTGTAGTTCTCCCGGAGAATACACTTCACTCTGCAGGCTGACTTCCAGCTACTATAGCAGCTACTGTATCATAGGCATTAACGCCAGGGAGATGCTGTAATTTAATGTTTTATGACTGTACTTCTTATGGGGAACACTAGGGAGCAGCACTGACCATGCAGGCGGACTTGTAGCTCGTGAACAGACACTCAGGCAACCCTTGAGAGCTCTGAGACTGTAGCGATGAGCTTCCATGGCCATTCAACCTCCCACGTCACTCATGTTCAAACAGCTGTTGAACCTCGGAGGTGAGTTTCTACTCATGACTCAGCGAGGTGAGTTTTCTAGTCATGACTCGACTTGGCTTCAATCACTTCTAACACTGAAGAGAAGACTCTGTACTGTAGCTCTCATAGACTTGAGAGCGCTGTAAAACCAAGCCAAGAAACACAAACAACCAAATAGACATAAATGTGTATGGGGTGTGTGTCCTGGGTTAAGAGTGTGTTTCTTGGGTGAGGAGTGTGTGTCTTGTGTGTGTCCTGTATGTAGTTTGTGTCCTGGGTGAGGGGAGTCCTGGAGTGTGTGCTGTGTGTGTTCTGTGTGGTGTGTGTGTGTGTCCTGGGTGAGGGAGGTTCCAGGGTGTGTGAGGCCAACCTTGGTCCTCCTGGGTGGTGTCGTTGTAGTTGACCTGCTTGCGGATCCTCTTGCCCTTGCCCAGGTTGCGGGCCAGGTCCTCCTGCTGCTGCTCGTAGTGGTGCCTCAGGAGCTTCTCCCAGTAGTCTGGGTCCACGTTCTCCTCCTGCTTGATGATCTCCCGCTGCACCTCCTCCTACACACACGTGCATAAACAAACACATGTTCATAAACACACACATACACACGTGCATAAACACACAAACGTGCATAAACACACATACGTAAATAAACACACAAGAGTACATAAGCACACACACACGTACATAAACCCACACACACACATATACATAAACACACACGTTCACGCGGGGTGTGTGCGCAATGGGTGTGTGCGCGTGCGTCACTGTAGTCTGTCTGCCTGGGGTTCCCTAAATGAGTGTGTGTGTGTGTGTGATTGTGCACGTATGTGTGTGTCCCTCCTCACCTCTCCCTCGTCCTCGTCTTTGACCACGTACTGGGCCACCTTGAAGGAGCTGAGGTACTCGTTCATGTTCTGGATCTCCGTGTCCTCCGTGGCGTCCTGGCTGCGGTCCAGCAGCTTGGAGATGGCGTTGTCGTCGTAGTGGATCACGCTGCCTTCCTCGCCGTCCTTGATTAGGTCGCCTAGGTTACACACACACAGACACACCGGGATGAGCAGGGTAGGAAAGGGGAAAGAGAGAGAGAGCGAGCGAAAGGGAGAGGAGAGACGATGGAGGAGACAGGGAGAGAGGGAGGGAGGGAGAGACTATGTAGGATACAAAGGAGAGAGAGAGAGCCTAAGGAGAAGGAGAGGAGGGGACTAAAAAGAAGAAACAAAGAGACAGAGAGAAAGGCGAGAGAGAGGAGACCCATGCTTACTCATAGGGTGCCTGCCCATGGCCCTGGCAGCCTCCATCTCATCCTTGAACAGCTCCTCCGTGCCAAACTTGAGGATGTCGTCCAGCTCCTGCTTGGACATGGAGCCCGTCTTGGAGCCCAGGCCTGGCCTCACCACCAGGTGGGTCAGCATCATCTTCCTCTTGGCCACCTGGGTGATCCTCTCCTCCACGCTGGCGCGCGTCACAAAGCGGTAGATCATCACCTTCCTATTTTGGCCAATACGGTGAGCCCTGCTGAACGCCTGGATGGGGTGGGGGGATGGATTCAAGAAGGATAGAAGATAAACAGAAGAAAGGACATATAAGAAACTGAGGTGGAAAGAAGGGTAAATATACAGTAAATATAGCTGCAGGAAGATAGACTGATAAAAAAAGGCTGTGTCAGAACAAGACAGATAGAGATGTATTATGGTAGACGAGTAAAACAGATAGCAATTGATTATGGTAGACAGGTGAGACAGATAGAGATTCTGGTAGATGGGTGACAGAGATAGAGATAGATTATGAGAGATAGATGGGTAACACAGATACACTTGAATGAAACAGTTAGATACAATACAGATGAAGGCAGGGAGCTCATGTAGCTAGATGGAGAGTTCTACAACAAGGAGCTCGACAACACTGTAGGAGGTTGCCATGGTTTAACATTTAACTACATTATGGCATATTCAATGTTTGCATGTGTAGCCAGTTTCTGGGCCCGGTACCTGGATATCATTATGAGGGTTCCAGTCGGAGTCGTAGATGACGACGGTGTCTGCGGTTGCCAGGTTTATGCCCAACCCTCCTGCTCGTGTGGACAGCAGGAAGCAGAACTGCTGGGCACCTGGCGCTGTAGCACACAACCGAGGATAGTCAGTGTGTGTGGTGTGTGTGTGTGTGTGTGAGTGTTTGTGTGGACATGAGTATGCTTGCATGTGTTTGTGTGTGTATGCATGTGTGTGTGTGCATTTGCTTACGTGTTTCTGTACGTGGGGGTGCATATGCGTGCTTGCACATGCGCTTGTGTATGCAAGTTTACACTTGTGTGTGTGAGTGGGTATGTGTGTGCATGTGTGTGTGTGTGTGTGTGTGTCTAACCATTGAAGCGGTCTATAGCCTCCTGTCTCAGGCCTCCAGTGATCCCTCCATCGATGCGTTCATACTTGTAACCCTCATGCTCCAGGAAGTCCTCCAGAAGGTCCAGCATCTTGGTCATCTGAGGAGGGGTCAGGGGTCAAAGATAAGAGGTAGAGCTTCAACACACTCAAAGAACACTTTTGAAAAATGACACTTCAACTGTCATTCTCACACTCAATCAGGGTACAGCAAGACAGAGCTTAAACTGTCATTTTCCATTCAAACAGAGTGCCGCTAACACGCCTGGCTTGAGGTATCTGACGAGTATTGTCTGACTTCTGAAGCCACACTGACCTGGGAGAAGATAAGGACTCGGTGGCCTTCATCTTTGAGTTTCCTCAGCATCTTCTGAAGGAGGGTCAGTTTGCCTGAGGACTTGACCAGCATGTTCCCATCATAGGAGCCATTGGGCAGCACTGGAGCTTCCTGTCCAGACAGGAAGTAGAGCCGAGCCAATGAGAGGACAGAGTTCACGTTGCAATATACTTTATGGATGGAATACACAATTACCCAGTAATGTAAATATTCAAATATCATTAGCTTGAGTTACACATTCAGAAACACACACTAGCATTCTGTACACATACATACACACACATGCACACACACACACATGCACACACACACACACACTCCTCACCACAGCAGCCACAGGGAACAGGTAGGGGTGGTTGCAGCACTTCTTGAGGTCCATCATGATGTTGAGCAGAGACACCTGGTTCCCCCCTCCCTTGGAGTTGAGGGCCTCAAAGTTCCGCGTCAGGATGAACTTGTAGTACTTCCTGTGGGTCAGAGGTCAGACAGGACTGAGCATGGAGGAAGGGGGGGACACTCGGTCCAATCCTGAACCCAAACCAGAAAACCAAGGACACATCTAGAGATCTGAAAATATATACATTTTTTTATTGAGGTTGTACACAATTACTGCAATTTGGACCGTAATAAATGAATGTGTCTCATTGCTGAATGATTGCAACTGCATAGTTGTCCATTTAACATAATATTCTTTTTTTTTCATCTGCTTCATTGCTTCTTCCTCGCTTGATTACCTATTGTTGTAAACAAGCCAATCCACAGCCAGCAGTTTCAGACAAAACAAATCTATCCATGTGCAGGCTAAGACTTAACTATATCCAAGTCAGTCTAAGACACAACCAGCCTATCAGGAGCAATCTAAGACAAAACCAGCCTATCAGGAACAATGTAAGACAAACCAGCCTATCATGAGCAATCTAAGACACAACCAGCCTATCCAGAACAGTCTAAAACACAACCAGCATATCAGGGGCAATCTAAGACACAACCAGTCACTCCCCATCAGTCTAAGCCTGTTACAGCACGTGTTTAGAGCTTCAACTACAGAGAGGACTAACTTCTGCATGGGGCTGAGCTCCACCCTGACGATGAGCTCGGTCTTGGCCGGCATGTTCTTGAACACGTCCACCTTCAGCCTCCTCAGCATGTGAGGCCCCAGCAGGTCGTGGAGCTTCTTGATCTGGTCCTCCTTAGAGATGTCTGCAAACTCCTCCAGGAAGCCATCCAGGTTACTGCAGCACACAAAGAAAGCACACACACAGACATGCATGACCACACAGGTTTCAGACAGAAGATGATGTATACATTGTTATTATTATTATTGTTTCAGTGTAACACTATAACTCATATCAATTTAGAGGTATCTGACTTCAACCACAGTGCACCATTAAGTGAGAAAATTAATAGTAGAATATATTCACAGTATACTTCCTGTTCCTATAATCCAACACTGTAATGTAATCATTCCTGTATTTAACACTGTAAAAGTAATCCTTCCTGTATCTAACACTGGAATGTAATCCTTCTTGTATCTAACACTGGAATGTAATCCTTCTTGTATCTAACACTGGGATGTAATCCTTCCTGTCTCTAACACTGGAATGTAATCCTTCCTGTCTCTAACACTGGGATGTAATCCTTCCTGTCTCTAACACTGGGATGTAATCCTTCCTGTCTCTATCACTGGGATGTAATCCTTCCTGTCTGAGTGTCGGGCTCTCTTACTTGAACCTCTCTGGGGTGAGGAAGTTGAGCAGGTGGAACAGCTCCTCCAGGTTGTTCTGCAGAGGTGTTCCAGTCAGCAGCAGCTTGTAGTAGATCTTATACCCATTCAGGATCCTGAAGAACTGAAACCAGACCACACCGCCATGAACCATCACCCATAGGAATGAATCGGCGTGTTGGTGAGGGAGAGGGATGTGGATTTGATCCCTAATGTAAAACTGGCTTTCCATTAGAGGACCTGGAGTGGGATGATAGTTTTACCACTTCAACATTCTCACCAGCACAGTGGTAATGTGCTCCTTAGAAGTGATGGCCGGAGGGCATTGAACGGCTCATATAAATCCCTTTTATGAGTCAACTCTCCCCACATAAAACATAGCTGTGGTTTTTAATGAGCCTTTGTTTTGTATCTAAGGGGTGTGAGTGTGACAGGTGTGGGCTGTAGAGACGTGACGCTGTGTGTGAGTGTGGAGGTGCGTGTGTGCACCTGTGCGTGTGTGCGCCCACGTCTGCTTGTGCATCAGTGTCTGTGTGCGTGCGTTACTTAGACAGTATGTGTGTGTAAGAGTGTATGTGCGTGTCCTACTTACAACAGTATGTGTGTACGTGTGTGTGTGTGTGTCATGCCCACAACTGCAGTTACTTAGACAGTATGTGTGTGTGTGTATATATGTGTGTGTGTGTCTCCACCCTACCTTGGACTGGTTGTTCTTGAGGCGGTGGGCCTCGTCCACCACCAGGCAGGCCCAGCTGATGGAGCCCAGGATGGCCTGGTCGATGGTGATCAGCTCGTAGGACGTCAGCAGCACGTGGAACTTGATGGCCGTGTCTTTCTGTGAGGGGGGGGCAGACCCAGAGCACTGTGAGGCTGGCTCACACCGAGATGCAAAACAAACACACTGAGTTCTGGAACGCGAGAATCCAGAACTACTGGCAGCAATCACCGGCTGTGATTGAAGTTAGCCCTTGACAGACGGTGATGGACAGATGGTTCGTCCAATCACCTGCCAAGCATTTATTGAACATTCCTGCGCTTTTTTCAAACTGTTTCCAAGGACGACTTCCCAGATGGATTGGTGTAACAAACCATCTGGAAAGTCAGGTTAACACAAATACACTTCAAAAAAGTGCATGTACTATAAATGTTCCCTGAAACCCAGAGTTCACTCATCCATTGTTCTAGAGGATGAAGATGAATACGATTAAGTGAAGACGGACAGCATGTGTATCCCTCATTCCTAACCCCTCATCCGGTCCGAGGCGTACCTTCATGCGGAACACTTTGCGTCCGGTCTTGACCGCCGAGTCCTCAAAGGTGAACTCGTTCTCCCTGATGACCGCCCTGCTGTCCTTGTCACCGGTGTAGGTGACCACGTAGAAGTCTGGAGCCCACATCTCAAACTCCCGCTCCCAGTTGATGATGGTGGACAGGGGGGCGCTCACCAGGTATGGGCCCTTGGAGTGGCCCTGGAGGAGGAGAGGGGAGGGGAGGAGGAGAGGGGTGTGGAGGAGGAGATGGGTGTGGAGGAAGGGGGGAGGAGGGGGAGGAGGAGGGAGTGGGGATGAGGAGGAGGAAGTGGGAAGAGGAGGAGGGAGGGGATAATAAGGAAGGGGGAAGGAGGAAAGAGAGAAGAGGGGGTGGAAGGGGGGAGGAGGAGGGAGATGGGAGTGGGAGAAGAGGGATGAAGAGGAGAAGGGAAAAGGAGAGCAGGAGCAGGAGGGAGGAAGGGGGGAGACGGGAGGAGGAGTGGGGAGGGGGGTCACAGCTCTAACTTCTCACCTAGCAGAACCTCACCAGGAGGTAAACACAGTTCAACAGAAAACATGACTCTCACATGCTGCCTCCCGTGAAAACATCCATTGTGGAGGCGAGGAAGAACTGACACACTCACAGCTTGTATCTAGCCAATCCTTTTCCAATTACACAACGTCCATTCATCTATGTATGTATCTTTTCTTCCCCTCCTCTCCCACCTACCTCCTTGTAGAGAGAGTAGAGGAAGACGATGGTCTGGACGGTCTTGCCCAGGCCCATCTCGTCTGCCAGGATGGTGTCGGTGCCCTGAGCCCAGGAGAACCTCAGCCAGTTCAGCCCCTCCAGCTGGTACGGGTGCAGGGTGCCCCCCGTGGCATTGATGTACCACGGCTGGTGCTCAAACTTGATGGTGGGCTGGAAAGAAGAGAGAGGCCAGGGTGGAGTGTGTTAAAGAGAGAGAGAGAGAGAGAGAGAGAGAGAGACAAAGAGAGAGAGAGAGACAAAGAGAGAGAGAGAGACAAAGAGAGAGAGAGAGAGAGAGAGAAAAAGAGAGGGTAAGAGAGAGAGAAAGAGAGAGAGACAGAGAGAGAGAACCCAGGGTAGACCTAGATAATGACATGAATCTGGCTCCACCTGGTAAAGACTGTAGGTTATTATTACTACGAAACTCCCGTCACTGACCCTAGCTCAGCGTTAGACCTGTGAATATGAACAGACTATGAATGTCCTCCACCACCTCCTCCTGTCTAACGTGTGTGACATGGTCGTGACAGCCCCTGAGCGTGCTGCGCTGTAGCCACTCACGTCGATAATGGGAGCATCAGGGGGGATCTCTCTCTTGGGGTGCTCCTCTTTGGCTCGCTTTCCTTTCCTCACCACCAGGGGGCGATGATCCTCACCAAGAATCTGCTCCCTGTCACAGAACAGCAGCACGGTGAGTTCGGAAGAGGTTGATTGAGAGGGTAATTAGGCTCTTATAATGCCAAGGACATTAGCACAGAGAAATAAGTAGGTGAGATGGAGGGTTGTGTGTGGGGGGTTGTGTGAGTGGGGGCGTGAGACAGGTGGATGAGCAGCTATGTGAGACAGGTGTGTGAAACAGGTTTATGAGCAGCTATGTGAGACAGGTGTGTGAGACAGGTTTATGAGCAGCTATGTGAGACAGGTGTGTGAGACAGGTGTATGAGCAGCTATGTGAGACAGGTGTGTGAGACAGGTGTATGAGCAACTATGTGAGACAGGTGTGTGAGACAGGTTTATGAGCAGCTATGTGAGACAGGTGTGTGAGACAGGTGTATGAGCAGCTATGTGAGACAGGTGTGTGAGACAGGTGTATGAGCAGCTATGTGAGACAGGTGTGTGAGACAGGTGTGTGAGACAGGTGTATGAGCAGCTATGTGAGACAGGTGTGTGAGACAGATGTGTGAGACGGGTGTATAAGCAGGTGTGTGAGACAGTTGTGTGAGCAGATGTGTGAGACAGGTGTGGAGCAGACCTGTGGTCCCAGTAGGCTTGCTTGTGGCTGTCGTACTCTGGGACGTCAAAGTCATCCACCTCCCAGGTGCACTGGTCATAAGGCAGGTCTCTCCACTTGATCAGGTAGTGCACATCCCCATCCTTATCAAAGCTGCAGGCAACACCACAGACATGATCAAGCTCTGGAGGGGCCCACAACACGCTGTGTGTGTACGTGTGTGGTCATGTGTGTGTGTGTATGAGTGTGTGTGTGTGGGTGCAAGTGTGAGTGTGTGAGTGGGTGGGTGGGTACGTACCTGTGTGTGTGTGTGTGTGTGTGTGTACCTGTGATTGATCACTCTGTGGATGACCATCCACTCTGGCTTGATCCCGTAGCGGTAGAACCTCTCCTCCATGATGGCGTACTGTGGGTCTTTGCTCTTCCTCTTCTCGTTGTTGAGCTCCTCCTCCCCGGAGCCGTAGTCATAGGGCGGGGGCTCGTCCATATCGTTCTTCCTCTGGTAGTTCCGGTACATCACTGTGTGGTACAGCTCCAGCTGGGAGAGAGGGGGCTGGGGGTCAGAGCTAGACCCCAGGAGGAGAGGGGCTTCTGGGGGGAGGGGGGGTTTCCCGAAAGGGCTCGTGAGGGACTTATGTGGGGCTTGCGGCAGACTTGTTTTGTTTAGTACACACTATTGAGAAGGTCAGCTGACCCTATCTGTCGTCACTGGACGACGTAGCTTCACAGGATGATCAGCGGACCTTGAGGAAGGCGTTTTTGATCCACGGGGAAGAATTCTTTGCATCGTGCTCCCTGATTGGTCACAGTATGGAATGATGAAGATCCGCAGACTGTCAGGTCAAATTCCTAATAGTGTGTACCAAGCATTAGGGTTCTGGGCGTTCTGGAGAGGGGAAGGGCTCTGGGTGGGTCTGGGGAGGGACATGGGGGGGAGGTTCTGGGAGGTTAAGTCCTGGCTGGGCAGTGGGGGGAGTGGTGTCCTGGGTGTTAATGTGTCTCACCTGCAGCTCGTTGACCCAGGAGCAGTGCCAGTAAGACAGCCCAGCCCACTTGACAAACAGCTCCCTCTCTGGGTGTCCCTTCAGGGGGGGTCTGGCCAGGGGGTCGGCGGGCTCCCCGTCAGGGCCACAGGGCACCTCCGCCGGCAAGGGGGGGTCCCCCCACGTCCAGTGGAGAATTCTCTGGACCTTCCCTTTTAGAGGGGGGCACTGGAAGAGGAGGAGGGGGAGAGGAGGGGAGGTCAGACAGAAATAGCTCTCCTGACTCTCTCTCTCCATCCCTGTCAGGTCTGTATAATCACTCAGGTCTGCCCTGGGAGAGGAGAAGGAGGTGGGCTGGACTCCATCAGCAATAAATGTAAATTTTTTTAAAATATGTATTTTCTTTAACCACTTTCCGTTTTTTAGATGACGAAAGTTGAAGCACACTCTGGAAATAATAAACAAAATCTTTAGGCTTGAAACTCATAATTTGTAAGCTTGATAAGATATGTTTTCGAATGTCTAATCATTTAATTATTATGGAACGCAACGCCCTGTGTTTCCCAGTAGCACGATTGAGTCATTCTCAACCAACACTGATGCTGTCAGAAACAACCCCCGGTCTGTTTACCATGCAGCGTGGGCAGAGCCACTCCCCATTGGGTATTTCAGGGAGGGGTGGGTTCAGGCAGTGGATGTGATAGGACGACGGGCAGGTGTCACAGCAGAGTAGCTCTCCACCATCCTTGCACACTCGGCAGAATTCCATGTGGTCATCCTCTTCGTCTCCAGCAGGATCCTCCTCTTCCTCTTCCTCGTCCTTGGCCTCCCACTGGATGCCCTCCTTCTCCTGGCACACACACACACACACAGGAAAGTAGTTTCAGTAGGATCGCATGTGCTGGGTCTACTGAGTGTGTGATGATGTTCATGGTTGTTAGAGGCTGGGATTACTTCCACCTCACTGATGGAAAGGAGGTCACAGCTAGTGGACAACCAGGTCACACACACACCTACGTGACTGGAAACGTTCACCGCTGGAAGGCAGCGTGTGTGCCTGAGTGTGTGCGTGTGTGTATAGGTTTGTGCGTATGTTCGTGTGTGTGCAGTGTGCGCGTGTATGTGCATGAATGCATGCATTTGGTATGTCCATGTGTGTGCATGCAGGTGTGTGCATAAATGCTCGTGTGTGTGTAAGTGCATGATGCTGTGCGCGTGTGTGTGTGTGTGTGTGTGTGTGAGGACCGGTCCCCAGGCAGGGTGAACTCACGCAGTGTGGGCAGCTCCAGGTGCCCTCCGGAGCCTTCTCCAGCTCGGGCTCCAGACACACCAGGTGGTAGGCCCTGGGGCAGGTGTCACACAGGATGATCTCCCCACCCTGTGTACACACCTCGCAGTAGTCCTGGTGGTCCGTCTCATAGCCATCCCCGTCCTCCCCTAGGGCACCGCACACCGCACAGGTCAGACAACGCACACCTCACAGGTCAGACACCTCACAGGTCAGACACCGCACACCTCACAGGTCAGACACCGCACACCTCACAGGTCAGACACCGCACAGGTCAGACAGGTCAGACAGCTCACACCTCACAGGTCAGACAGGTCAGACATCTCACACCTCACAGGTCAGACACCGCACACCTCACAGGTCAGACAACTCACAGGTCAGACAGCTCACAGGTCAGACAGCTCACACCTCACAGGTCAGACACCTCACAGGTCACAGGTCAGACAGCTCACACCTCACAGGTCAGACAGCTCACACCTCACAGGTCAGACAGCTCACACCTCACAGGTCAGACAGCTCACACCTCACAGGTCAGACAGCTCATACCTCACAGGTCAGACAGCTCACACCTCACAGGTCAGACAGCTCACACCTCACAGGTCAGACAGCTCACACCTCACAGGTCAGACAGCTCACACCTCACAGGTCAGACAGGTCACAGGTCAGACACTGCACACCTCACAGGTTAGACACTCACTCATTTAGCCATGCACTCATATGTTCCTTTTTTTCTTGCATTCAATAGTGGAATGATTTGTGTGTTTGTTTGAACAGGAGTTTGTTCATTTGCTTGTTCGTCTGTTCAATAATCCATCCATCCATCCATCCCTCCCTCCCTCTATCCGTCCATCCCTTCATGCCTCCATCCAACCCTGTATCCATCCCTCAATCCTTCCATCCATCCAGTCATCAGTGTGTGTGTGTGTGTTCCCTCAGAACAGGTGAGGAACGTACGTTTCCTCTTCTTGCGCCCCTTGCGAGCCGCCTTCTTCTTGGCTGCTGCCGAGGTGTCAGACAGCACGCAGGCACTGTGGATGCTGATGTCATCAAAGTCCGACTCCTCCAGGAAGTCCTCCTCACTCTGGTCCAACAAACACAGGGTTTACCATGAGAGAGAGAGAGAGAGAGAGAGAGAGAGAGAGAGAGAGAGAGAGAGAGAGAGAGAGAGAAATAGAGAGAGAGAGAAATAGAGAGAGAGAGAAATAGAGAGAGAGAGAAATAGAGAGAGGGAGAATTAGAGAGAGGGAGAAATAGAGAGAGGGGGGGAGAGAGAAAAATAGAGAGCGAGACATTATCAGTTTTACAGTTGACTTGACCCCAAAGGCCATTCAAAACAAAAATACTCAGAAAAGAATTTCTCTAATCTAAAGAGGAGGACCAGAGGAGCAGGAACGTACGGACAAGGCTTTCTTCTTCTTGCCACTCTGGCCTGACTTGGACTTGGTCTTCTTGGGTTTGGGCTTCTTCTTCCCCTCCTTCGGCGTCTTGTTCCTCTTCCTCACTCCTGGACCTGAGACACCAGATCACCGCTGAACATCCTGGGCCTGATGCATGCTTCTCTAAGCTCTCTACATGAAGTCAACGCACACACACACACACGCTCACAGTACACACATCCAAACATACGTACACACAACTGGGCCCCCCCATTCTCAAACACTCCACCAAACTCAAGTAAAGCACCAGGCACCACTGAACCACCAGCAGGGAGGTTCAGTATGAACCGTTAGTTCCAACACCTGTCCTATGTTTCCCCTCCAGAACAGAGACCCCATACAACTAGTCTGGAGGGATGCCTCAGAACAAGGACACGAGCATGAGCAACTAAAACATGACGAGCTGGCAAACATTACCCTTCCCCTCTTTGGTTTTGGCTTTTCTGATTGGCCCTGGCTGGGAGCTGGGTTGGCTGACAGTGATGGGCGGGGCCACGGTGACGGTTTCCACGGCGGCGGCCACGGCGGCGGCCACGGCGGTGGCAGAGGAGCCTTTGAAAGGGTTGTTGGCGCTGAACTCCCGCCACTTGGCGCCCAGCACGGTCATCATCTTCGACATGGGGATCTTGGGGTTCTTCTTGGCTATCAGCGGCCTGGGAGACACACACAGTCAGACAGGACAGCACACGCTACCCTGACGACTCCTGTGGCAGTCAACCAATAGGGGGGGATCTGTGTGTGTGTGTGTCTGAAGGGAGGGGTGTGTGTGTGAGAGAGGGGGATGGGGGGTTGTGTGCAAACTGTGTATTGTGAGATAGGGTCAGGAAAGAGGTTCTCCAAAACCTACAGATTCACACCAGCACACACAGACAGACTGACAGACAGACAGGTACCTGAGGAACTGGCTGAAGGCCTTGTAGTTGGTGAGGGTGCGGTAGTCCTGCTCGGTGAAGGCGTGCTGGACATCCTCCAGACCCCACTCCTCCATCAGCTGACTCGACAACTTGGGCTCCTGGGGCGCCACACACACACACAGGGGGGTACGTCTGGCAAGCATGTGGGCTCACAAACACAGGCTGACACACACACTCAAGCTCCCCCGCACAGACGCTCTTACACACACACACACACATACAAGCACATTTGCTCACAAACACATGCAGACATCCACACACTCTCACACACACACATTTGCCCAGGCATGCACCCATACAAGCACACACGCGTGCACCCACACACAGACAGACAACGCACGTACGCTAACATCTACACACATTCACACACTCACACATG
Source organism: Hypomesus transpacificus (assembly GCF_021917145.1). Lineage (NCBI taxonomy): Eukaryota > Metazoa > Chordata > Actinopteri > Osmeriformes > Osmeridae > Hypomesus > Hypomesus transpacificus. The sequence continues at coordinate 12,383,283 of NC_061068.1, read as the reverse complement.
AACATACAACAAACATAAACACAACAACAAAAAGAGACTGGAGCGCTGGAGAAAAGAGCACACCTTCATGTTCCCGTCGTCGTCATCATCGTCATCGTCCTCCTCCTCTTCTCTCTTCTTCCGTTTGGGCTTCTTCTCTTTCTTCTCCCTGGGTTTCTTCTTCTTCTTCTTGGTGGGGGCGTAGCTGCTGCTCTCGCTCCCCGAGCCCCCCTCCGGCCGCTCCTCCTCCTCCTCCCTCTCCAAGGCCTCTTCCTGGTCACTGCAGGCTCCGCCCCCTACAGGGCCCAGGCCCTGGACCCCTGCCTGGAGAGCAGTCACGCACACACACAAGAGCACGCATGTACACGCACGCACGCGCACCCACGCACGCTCACACATTTACACCCAAACACACACACACACGGACGAAAGCATACGCCCGCGCAAACACGTACGTACACGTGCATGCGAACATATGCGCACACAAACACAAACACGCAAACACATACAAAACACACGCCCACACACATTATCAGTAAATTACCTCATTAAGGCTCTGTGGATCTCACTCATTTAAACATGTATTATGTACATTCTAATTCACGCAACTGACATCCACAAATATACACATGTTGAATACATCGCAAACGTTTATAAACAAATCCATCTGCTCCAACTCTCCCACTCCTTCAGCATTCGTCTCCCGCTTTTACATAAAGGGTGTTTTCGACTGTGTGTTTTCAGAGAAGAAAGCTAAATAATTGAACTGCACCCATGTATGATTGCATGGATCCAACAGGCCAGTCTCGGCTGTCAGGTTCACACACAGCTCCCCCTGCAGGCCACTGTCAGACACACGTCCATCTCCGCACATGCTCAGTGCACACACAGGCAACACACCTGGGACAGCACAGCCAATCAGGGGTTGTGCTGCCTGATCTCAACCAATCAGAGCAGTGCAGCTCAGTCAACAGAGGCATGTGTAGTGCCCCTGGAGTAGCTAAAACAACATCTGGAGGGTCAATTACGGATTATAGTTTATTGGTAGTGTGTGTTAGGATACTGCCATCTTGTGCACACTATGCATGCATTGTGCGTGTTTGTGGAGGAGGGTAGTTGTTTGTTTATGTGTGTGTGTGTGTGTGACTGTGTGTGCGTGTGTCTGTATATGTAAGTGTGTGCCTGTGTGTGTGTGCCTGTGTGTGTGTGTGTGTGAGACTCGCAGGCGTCTCGCTCTGCAGAGCAGGGGAAAGGCTCACATTGCCGCAGCACCCGCCAACCCAACCAGCAGCCTGGCTGTGTTGCTATGGCAACCAGATCGAGCAGTGTCTGGAGCTCTCTCTCTCTCTCTCTCTCATTCTGTGTCTCTCTAACTAACTCTCTCTCTCTCACTCTCATTATCGTTCTCCCTCTTTCTCTCTCACTCTCTTTTTCTCCCTCTCTCTATTTATCTTCCACAGTACACTTGGTCTTTCTTACTGTCACTACATTTCTCATTTCTTTCCTCCTCTCTCGCTCTCTCTCTCTATCTCTATCTCTCTTTCTCTCTAGCAGCGCCAGCCAGTGGAACAGTGTTATCCAATCAGAGACCCTGGCATAACGAGCTTGTTATGCAGAGGCCTGTGGTAGCAGACTCTGTGTTTCAGAGGCCGTCTAGACAAATCTCATTTATGCAGAAGAGTGAGATATAGAGAGAGCGAGTGAGAGAGAGAGAGAGAGAGAGAGAGAGAGAGAGAGAGAGAGTGTATTTGTATATGAGTGTGTGTGTGTGCGTACATGTTTGTGGACGTCCATGAAAGCGTGTGTCACCATGCGTGTATCTGTGCGCACGGCTGCATGCCAGTGTGTGTGTATCCGTGTGTGTACGTATGAGGAATGTGTGCGCGGGAATGCATTCAATGTGTGTGTGTGTGTGTCCGTGTGTGCGCAGGGGGGGGGGGGGGGTTGGGGGGGGGAAGCAGGGAGGCAAAACCACTGTTAATTCTGAGAGCTACTGCAGAGGGGGTAGGCAGCAGTGAGCTGAACCTTCATCATCACTATAGCTACCAGAGTCCAACATTACACAAACACATGATGTGGGGCGGGCTGACGCAAACAAAGATGAGATGTTATCAGCCAGATGAACTGAGAGACCTGAGGAACACTCTAACGTGCACACACACAGACAGGCACTCGCACACGTACACTTGCACATACACACACTGATGAACACCAACATACACACTCGCACATGCATTAGCTCACACACACACACAGACACTCTCGCATACACGTGTGCACATACACAAACTCATACCCACGCATACACTAGCACACACACAAACACACACACACACGTAGACAGGAGAACAAGGTTGGATGCGTGCACAAAAGATCTGTCCCTGAACAGAATCCTTCACTAGGGTGTCTAAATTACATCCTGGAAAGAAAAGCCTTTCAAAAACACTATCTCAACAAAACAGATCCTCCAATAGGTGTGAGGCTGTAATGAAGCAGTGTGCTCTCCAGGAGAGCTGGGAGCAGCAAGGCTGATGGAAGTCGGGAACCCAGGTCCCCCTGCTCTGCCCTGGGAGGAGAGAGGCTGTGACCGCCTGCCACCACCACCACCCACATCCTCAGATGGTGCTGAGGCCCTGCTCACACACACACACACACACAGGATACATGCCTGGGAAAGCTGGAGAGCTGGAGAGCTGTGACTGTCCAGCACTGGTGCAGGAAGGAGGGAGAGAGAGGGGGAGAGAGAGAGAAATAGGGTGGAGACAGATAAATGGAGAGAGACAGAGAGAGGGAGAGGGAGGAAAAGAGAGACCAAAATAAAGAGAGGGAAAGAAAGCGAAAGAGAAGAGAGACTGAAAGTGAAGATGGGGATACAGAGAGGAGAGAGAAAGGGGGAAATAGAAAAAAATATAGGAGTAAGAGAGATAGAAAGAGATAATAGGACAGAGTCCAAGAAAGTCACAGGGAAGGAAAGAGAGACGAAGCGACGGGGAGAGCGAGAGTGGGAAAGACAGCGATGAACAGTGGAAAGGAGGAATAAAGCGATAGAAAAAGAGAGAGGTAGTGAGGCAGAGAGATACAAAGAGACAGTGCCTGGTTAGGGAGAGAGACAGAGAGGGAAGTCCCCCTTATTATCTCAGCAGGGTCCAGTGTTGGGTACTGTGTCTGTTGTGGGCCAAACAGCCAAAGAGCCAGTCTTTTTGGGGCTTGCAGGCTAGTCTGGGGTCAGGCTGACATAGCCAAGCAGCCAGAGGACTAATGGTCAGGGCTGGCAGGAACACCCTGGCTTTGTCACTGGCACTGTTGCTACTTACTGGTCAGTATTGGGTATGAATGACAAAAAGTAGCAGACACACAAACACAAACACACAGTCCAAATCACTGACGGACTACATTGAAAAAGAGTATGGCTTAGTCCATGTTTAGTTTGGAGAAGAACCCCTAACCACATCCACATAATCCTACTGCAGACACCAGGAGTTAGGTGTATGCCTCAAGGCAGGAATCCCCTGGTTCTCTGAGGACCAGGGGTTCAGGGCCCTGGCAGTGTGGGCTGTAGTACCCAGTTCTCCAGCCACACACTCGGGGTTACCCTCAGTGGGGGCTGCATGTCAGGTTCCCCTCCAGCTAATGAGGACCACGGAAGCGTTCGGATATAAAACGTGGGCTCTCTTTGGTGCCCTCTCTGGAGGGCTGCTGCTGAGAGTGGAGAGTGGACTGTGGTGGGGCTACCTTGGAGCCGAGTGGCTGGCAGTGGATGGGGGTATGTGTGTGTTGGGGAGGGGAGGGGGGACCACAGTCTGGGAGAGTTCAGCTGTCAGGGTAACTCTGTCACAAAGGCTGTGAACACTGGCACACACAGCTTTAGCACTCCTGGCCACACACACCCACCCACACACACACACACTCAAATCAACACACACAGATACAAACTCAAACATGCATTCTCACACATACATTCGCACACGCTCACACAAGGAGCACACGCACACACAGCCAGGCCTGATCTCCAGACTAACCTGGCACACAGTGTCCACAGCTTACACTGGCACTAACTAAGACACGGATGCCAAGTGCCCCTAGCCAGAGACACCCTTCTGTCTCAAATTAAGACCAGACCAATCCAAGGAAATTCAACACAACACAAAGGCAATCAATAAAGCATTAATGAGCTATAGTAACCATTTTTTAAATAGGTTTCTCACACAGTAACAGCCCTTCTATAATACAGTTCAGAATTATATACGGTATCTCCTATTAATATATAAGCTACATATATCCATGAATACTATTTCCTGAGAATCGTTTTCGGACTTTTTTCCGTTTCTCGTCACACAAAGCTCACCTCCTTTTTCCGTTTCTTCACTTTGGTCATCTTCCCTTCTTTCATCTTTTTGGGTTTCTTCTTCTTCTGCTGTTTGAGGGAGTCTTCGTCGTCTGAGAAGAAGCTGTCCAGCGCCGCCAGGGGCACGGGGCCGCGCCCCCCTTCCTCGTCCTCATCTGGACGGGACGGACACACACACACAGACGAGTCACACCCACACACTCCAAGGTTCCACACCCGCCCACAATACAGACACCCTGGATAAAGCTACAAGAACACACCTATAGCAGAGGTGGTTCGGTGACATGTGAGCGGTGACCTAGTCCAGCGCTGGTCTTCCAGTAAGGGAGGCTGGGTGACAGCTATCACCGAACCACCTCTGCTACAGGTGTGTTATTATAGCTTTTACCCTCTGGGATTTAACTTCCTGCTCATTGACCCAAGCAGCCAGGATTCACATCTTCGTTTTATTTACAAGGAAACGCAACTTCCTGGGTCCTAGTCTCCCCTCAGTCTGCCCTAATGTGCTGCTTGTGGCTCCAGTGGTATCCCAGGGTTGATGCACACAGCCTTGCTCAGCGGCCGTGTGTGTGTGTGTTCCCCCCCACTGCCCTGGCGCGACCCAGACAGACACGGAGCCGGCGAGCCCCAGCAGGTCACAGAGGAGAGAACGACAGCAGACAGTACATCACTAGAAAAGAGGCTCTCTCACACACACACACACACACTCCCAGGGTGCCGCATCCTCACTGTCAGACTCACACACACACAAACGCTCACACACGCGGGCGTACTGTATACTCGCAAACGCACACACACACACACGCAGGCACACGCACTCAGACACACATACACAGACTGGAGGACATGAAATATGCAGCATGTGTATCAGAGTCAATCAGCCGACACAAGCCCTGCAGCCCTGCCTTCTCCTGGGAAGGCGTGTGAGTGCAGGGGGGAGAGAGAGAGAGAGAGAGAGAGAGAGAGAGAGAGAGAGAGAGAGAGAGAGAGAGAGAGAGAGAGAGAGAGAGAGAGAGAGAGAGAGAGAGAGAGAGAGAGAGAGAGGGAGAGAGAGACAGGGAAGGGGAAGGGGAAGGGGAGAGGGACAGGGGAAGGGGAAGGAGGGGAAGGGGAAGGAGGGGAGAAGGAAGACAGCCAGACAAGAATCTCACCATCCACTCATCCTGTGTTTAGCCATGCTGTGGGGGGGGGTCCACACAGAGAGAGGGCCCAACACAGCACGTACTGTATTCCCTCAAGGCTGTGTTTGTCTCCGTATTAACTCAGATGAGTAGGTGATGAATATGCCTTTGGCACTTGCTGTGTTCACAACAGAGATGTCAAATCTGTCTGACTAGAGGTGCCCAATCAACATAACTCTGACCGTTATATGAAATGCAGAGGCATTTGGATTACATATGTACGTGAAAACATTAAAATTGATGTTTCTGTGGTCTATCTGTATATTGACTGTACTAATCCGCATGGCTTTGGCTCATGTTGCCTGATTGTTTTTAAGGCCAACCTTTTCGTGGCGCTTCACAATGGGAACTCTGTCATGTCTGAGAGGCTGAGCTTCCTGTCTGTCTGTCTGACTGACTGTCTGACTGTCTGAATGTTTGACTGCCTCCCTGGCTGCTTGCATCTCTGACTGCCTGCATCCTCATCAGTCTGTCAGTTAGCCTTCCTGGGTGTCTGTCTGCCTGTCTGTGTACTGTTTCTGTCTAGGGTTAGGGTTAGGCTGTCTGAATGTCAGTCTGAATGTCTGTCTGAATGCGTGTTTGTCTTTTGGCCTGTTTGTGTATTTGCCAGTTTGCCTGTCTGCCGCTCTGTGTTCCTGTCTGTGTGTCTGTATGTGTTCCTGTCTGTCTTTCTGTCTTCCTGTCTGTGTCTGTCTGTTTGCCTGTCTGTGGGTTTGTCTGTCAGCTTGTGTCTGTTTGTCTGTCTGTCTGTATGTGTGTCTGCCTGTTTCTGTTTGTGTACTTGTCTGTGTTTCTGTCTATGTTCCTGTATGTGTATCTGCCTGTTTCTGTTTGTGTTCTTGTCTGTGTGTCTGCCTGTGTTCCTGTCTGTGTGTCTGCCTGGTTTTGTTTGTGTTCCTGCCTGTGTGTCTGTGTGCTGCCTGCCTGCCTGCTAGGCGTGTCATCAGCTCCAATTACATATCTGACCGACGCAAGAACAGACTGAGATATAGGGAGGAGAGAAAAGAAGTGGAGAGGGGGAGAGACAGAGAGAGGGAAGGAGAAGGAAAGGACAGAGACAGAAGAGGAGATAAATGGAGAGAGAAAGAGGAGCAAAGGAGGAAGGAGAAGGGGAGAGCATAGAGATGGAGATGGAGAGACAGAGAGAGGAGAGGAAGAGAGTAGAGGAGAAACACAGAAGGAAACGCCCCCTACACCAGTGACTGGCCAGATCTCCCCTGTCTCTTTGCTCTTAGCCTGTAACAATCAAATGAATTGAAACACTGCTGTCCAGTCCAATTAAATAAACAAAAGACACACTTGGGTATCCAAAGCAGGCAGGAAGGAGTAGCGCTCATCAGGAAGTCCATTCACGTAGGGGACTTCCTGTTCTGGACCAATGCTCTAGTTGGAGGCCAGGACTGTGAGCTGAGTACCCTGATCTGTGGCAGGAATCAAGGGGGCCACCAGCCTGTTGGCTGAGGGGACCAGGCTGTGCCAGGTTTAGAGGGGGTATTACTCTGGCATGTGGCTGCGAGGACACAGGATGGCACCAGGCCCAGCGACATCCAGAACGCCTGCAAGGCAGGCTGCTCCACTTGGCACCTGTGCACACCTGTGCACAAACCAAGTGTGGATAGTAGAGCTGGGCAGGGCGGGGTACGGCAGGGCAGGGCAGGTAAAGGTGGAGAAGCACAGTGGAGAAACAAAGGTGGAGAACCACAAGGGCTGACCTTAGGCCAGGCCGAGGGGAGACTCATAACTGAATCCCTGGTGTGAAATTCTACGTTTCATCTCTCTCTCTTTCTCTCTCTCTTTCTCTCTCTCTCTTTCTCTCTCTCTCTGTGTCTATCTCTCTTTCTCTCTTTCTCTCGCTCTCTCTCTCCTTCTGTATCTGTCTATCACAGGCTTTGGATGGAAATACCCACAAAATTACTTCTTATCCCAGAGAATAAGTGAGATAGAGGAAAGAGTGATAGAGAGAGATTGCGGGGGAAGGGGGGGCCAGGAGAAAGAGAGTAATAGAGCTAGATACAGAGAAGAGAGCTAGAAAGAAACAGGGAGAAAGAGAGAGAGAAAATTAGACGGATAGAGAGTGAGAGAAAGATAGACAGATGAGAGCTAGAGAGGGAGAGACGTGGAGAGCAAGAGACAGAAAGAGAGAGAAAGAGAGAGAGAGAGATATAGAGAGAGAGACAGAGAGATATAGAGACAGAGCATTTCTCTGCACAGAGCCTATTAGGGTTAAACAGTATTTGAGCTGCTGTGGTGTGTGGAGGGTAGTACAGTACAGAGCTTCTCATTGTTCCCAACGTTCACAGGCCTATGGAACAAAGTGCAGGCTACTAGAAGGCGAGGAACAGATGTGCCTCCGACAACATGTGAAGATTACAGCTACAAGCGTGCGCGCATATGTACTGTATGACTGCATCCCTCGCAGACACTCGCACGTAGGCACGCAAAGAATTAAAGAAATGGTGTCAGCTTTCATTGTGGATCCTCCAAAAATAGCTCCATGCAATTGGGGATAAGTTTTGTAGACACATAAAAGCCTGTGATAATCTTTCATTTTCAGATGAGGATTCAATAATTGAGCAGGGAAAACAAATCTTGAAGATGGGTGTAGTTCTAGAATAAGTCACGTACCGTAACATGAAAGAACCTTGTGTGACCATGATGCAGCTAGCGTAATAACACGAGAGGTTGATATCAAACTGTATGAGTGCCACAGAGGCTGTTGGTAGACATCCCTGCTAGGATACGAGGAAGGGGAGGCTGTCATGGATGCATCTCATTCCAGAAAGTTCCCTCTCCAGCTGCCCTCATTTAAAATCTCTCAGACATCCCTGTTTTTAACAAAAAACGGAACTTGGCATATACACACACACACCTTCCCAGTCATCCACTTAGCAGAATCATTTACAAGGGAACATTCCAGAATGAAACCAGATTCCCCACAGTCTGATTGTAAACATATCCGTTTATCACTTGTGAGTGGTGATTTGAACAGTCACCAACTGTTGTAGCCAGTGTCAGTTATGGAGTAGGTGAATGAACAGGGGGGCAAGCCCAAAGCAGCACTCCCATTGGTTCTTGATGTCAAGCTAATGCTAAACTATTACAGACCAGGACGGAAGGACGGAAGCCACCATGGCAACAGTAACCAAACTGATTTGATTAGATTGACCAAACCAACATGACAGTCTTCAGATCCTGGTTGGTACAGTATGTCTTGAGGACGATGCTGTAAGGACACTTTATCACATCATCTCTGACACCAGGCAGTGGCTTGCCAGAGATTTAAGACCTGCTGGACAGAGATGGATGGAAAAGATTGATGACCCCCTGCTCTCCATGCTAGCCACACACTAAAGGGCCACTCTTCTAAACTAGCTGTGTAAATAAATGTCATGTCATGTCAACTGTGTCACTATGCATTTCACACTGCAGTTCACCTGCCTCGGTTTTCATTTGCATTTGTTTCAATATTGTACAGTCTGTGCAATACATTAATCACTGTCAGAGACCATGTGTTGAGTGTAAACAAATCAAAGGAAATACTGAAACATATTTCTTAACAACTGCAACATCCAGGTAAAACAAATAATCTAAAATACTAAGACACAACATATGTCATCTCCCCTGGTTGAAAAATGAATGATTGGCTGGAGTACAAGACCGTGGAACTGGACAGTCTGGACAGCTGATGTCAAGTGTTTCCTTGTAACACGTGGCTTTAGCACCCCTGAGACCACTGCTGTAGCCTGATCTAAACAACGGAGCCCCTAGCACACTACTGACACTTCCTTCGGATGCTGCAGAGAGACGGCAGATGGTATCGAGTCTTAAACTTTGAGAGACTTCAGATCAACTATCACTGTCTGCGGAGGCATGATTACCCAGCAATAGAAAACCAAAGAATATTGATAATGCAACGCATGACAAAAAAAGAGTGCTATTTCTAATAAGTAGTCTATGAATATCGCAGTTAAGTGTAAAATTGAGTTTTATGGCCTCATACAGTGGCGGATTTCGGATATTTTCGTGCGAATGCGAATTCCCCCGGACATAAATGTGTTTGGCAGAAACACTTCACCGTCCTTCCAACCGCAAACCACGGATCTCCATGAAGCACATTTGAGGATATGAAGAGTGGCGACAAGTGTAGACCCATGTCCCTGAGGAACGCACACGGGTCGTGCAAAATAATAGCATGACTGTGCTCTGCTAGAGCACCCCACCCCTCCTCCCTTCCAGTAAATCCAGAACGCAGGACAAGCCCTTTTCCCCGCATTCGACAAGCCGTAGCAGCGTAAAATATCTGAAGGACACCCCCCCCCCCTTCCCTCACCTGGTATTTCGTCTTCAAAATCCATTTCGTCCTGTGCCTCGTCTTCATTGCTTAGCGACCCCGGCATCTTTATCTCATACCTCAAAACCTCTAGCCAGAGAATTAACAGAAAGTTAACCCTCCAAATGCCACTCTTCGCTCTTCACTGTTTCGAAAAGACAATTTATACAGGCCCTTTGCAAAAATAAATTTATTTTTGTATGTTAAAATTGAGTTTTCTCTTGGAGAAATATATATCTTTTTCCACTCTTCTCTTTCCAAGTCTTGCAGTCTGAAAATAAGAAAGAGACAAAAAATGGAACACACATGCCCAGATAGTGACGTCTGGTCTGTTGCCATGACAATCCATCCCATAATTTCCACAACTAGTTAGTCATGCTTTCCTAGTTACCACTTTCACTAGTCGTGAGCGGAGCTTAAATGGCATTGCCTCGAAAAACACCTCCTCTCCAAGTCGCCTTGCCCATTTTCTCTAGTAACACCGTAGAATTCGAGGTTACACGGGGATAGAGTGGAGGAGGGAGGGGGTGTTTTGCTCCCTCGAAAGGAACCACTTTTTGATTTTATTCGTGGTCGGTTGCAATCGGATGCATAATTAAACTGCGAAATGCAACTCTTCGCGTGTGAACGACTACATTATGTAGCCACGTCAGGTGCGCATGCTACATGACAAAGTATCAACACCAACTTCGTTTTCATGACAAGCTGGACAGTTGGCTCGCTCCGCTGTTGCCAGTCGCTGAGCTGTTGTCAAGGTAACCACCGCTGGAACAAAGTGCCCATGTGAGATTGACCACATGTTGAAACAAAGAAAACGTGGGATCACCAACAAAATAGCACGACCTTGCCATGGCAATTAACAATGAAAAAGAGAGAAAAATATCTCAACGTTTGATTCCCAAATATTATAAAACTACCAAACACAAGCATTAACGCACTGAATGGCTTGACAGGAGTAAAGACAGCTTGCAAATTATTTCCCCCATCAACCTTTTATTGATGACAATAATGGCATGCATTTAATCATCATCTTCCTCCTCTTCCTCATCCTGGTTGATCTGGAAGTAACGCAGCTCGTAGCTCTCCTTGGTGTTGGCCACCACTCTGAGCCAGTCTCTCAGGTTGTTCTTCTTCAGGTACTTTTTAGTGAGGTACTTCAGATACCTGGAGCCAGCACAGACAATGATTAAAGACCACAATTAGGTAGTTTAACCTAAAAGAAACAGCTGACGTTCTATTTTTGAACACCAAACCAGCAACCAAGTGAGAATAAAGTTACAATATTCTAGTTTCGACCTTCATTTATGCTAGAATTGATCAGGAAATGTGAAATATTTCATGCTTAACCACTGTCTGAGAGGAGATATGGAAGATATATGGAGATCTAACACCCGAACGCCATGTCTGTGATTCATGGTCTTCCCAGTGAGAACCTCAAAACAAATCTACCCCAGATACACTTGCATGCCTTACAAATCTCAACAGGATATCCAGGCATTCAATAACAGTATTTAAAACCCTTTCCCAGCTACGGTCACACTGACATTGATTCCAGGAACCTCGATCAGGCTAAACAAAGACAACACTAAAAACACACCCTGACCCTCTGGAGATCTGACCTACCTTTTGGAAAAAGGCACCTCGGAGTTCACCCCGATCTTGCTCTTGCTCCTCTCAATGGACACCACTCCACCTCCCAAGCTCCCAGCTTTGCCGTTCACCTTGATGCGTTCTTGCAGAAACTGCTCCTGAGGAAGAAAGGCCCAAATAAACCATTAAAAAAAGCACATGACAGGTGTCACAATGACAGGTGAGATCTCAGACTGGCTACCTATACAGCAAAGCATTTAGCAACATCCCATATCTGTGTAGGACATCATTATAAACAACTGCTAATGCGTTTCATGCAATCTGAAGGCATAGGCCTACCTCTTTAGACCATTAAATGACTCATCAACAAGTCATACTTTATAGCAGCAAGAAGATTAATATACTGGTAGCCTACAAGCACGAAGCAAAAATATGGGCATTTTTATTTATTTAATGCAGTACTGGTTGATGGTGAACTTACAAAGTTGGCAGCGTCCATGATGCCATCTTCCACTGGATGGGTGCAGTCCAGAGTAAACTTTAAAAGCTGCTTCTTCCGCTTACCACCCTGCTTTTTAGTCACCAGCTTTTTCTGTCAAAACAACAAGCAATGTTTCCCAAACGACCAGTTTGTTTTCATTAAATGATTCATTCAGAAGTGGGACAGCACACTAATTCGCGACAACATCAACTATTTGTAAAACACTTCCCAGTTGTTTTGAAACAGCTGTCAGTAAGTGGTTTACTTTGCTTTTCAGAAAGCTCCTCGTCATGTAGAGTTAGATCACATAGGCTACAACAATTTGTGATTTCACATTTGTGCCGTGTAACAAAATGTACCTTTTAAATATTAAGAGTATCCCTGTTCGGTATACCCTTGTGAGTTATCTAACTGGCAAAATAAGCTGTAAAAAGTACATTAAAGCTTATAAGCATATATGCCGTAAAACGCTACACTAGTAGCATTAGCTGCTGTAGCTAACGTACTGACACATGTCGGCGTCAACGTAGCTCCACAACACGTGCAACTTAAACGCTACTATCTATACTTTACTAAAATGCATCATTATGCTACTTCTCTAATCCTTTAGGAAAGCGATGCTTTCTGAATAACGTGTACATCTCATTTAAATTGTGTTTTTCTGCTGTCTACATTAGCAGAGGTGTACTCACGATGGGGGCCATGGTTGAAGAGACTCTAATTTGGGATGCCAGGTATGTCTGATACTATCCCTCTTCTGAGATTTTTGAACTCTCCAAGAGGCCGATTTATACGGTTCGTTTTTCCATCGTTTTAAAAACAAAAATCTGCACGTGATCTGTACAAGATTTTGAATATTATTAGAATATGTAAAATATCTGCATGCAAAAAAGTTATTTATTTGTGATGTTGTCTTGAGTGATTAAGTATAATATTGATGTCAATTGGGAGTTTGTTTTGATAGGGTCATGCTTTGGCATGACGAGTAGTCAAAGCTTGCTTTGTGCAGTCCATAATTCTACTGTAGAAAGCTCACTGAAACGCTTTAGCCCACATAAAACCCAACCTAACATGGGCTGTGTTTTGTTGTGGGATAGTGGTTTTTATGTGTTTGGGAACATATTTCTCCACCACTTCTCTCTTCCTCTCTCCTTTTGCTCAGACTCTACCCATCTTTCTCCCTTTCCCTCCCCCTCCATCACTCTCCTTCACATTCTTTCTTTCTCTCACAGCCACCTTACCTTTATCTTACCCACACTTTCTATCCTTCCCACTCTCTCCCCCAGTCTCCCCCCTCAGCTGGCTCCTCTACTGTCTTCTCCTCTCTGTGAGGGGGGCTTGGGTGCACACGGGCCAGTCAGCTGTCTGGCGTCAGGGGGCCAGGGGGCCAGCAGGCCACCATTGAAGCCATTCCAGGTAGGGAGAGCTGACAGCCCCAGTGAAAGGTAAGACAGTATGGTCCGTGTTGTCCATAGACAGAAAGCCAGTCTGTCTACAGCCACAGCTGCACGGCTGGGGCTTCGTGGTCATAATATGTTGGGTTTGAGACAGCAGAAAGACTGAAGTGCTGTAGAAGTAATGCAACATTAGAGGAATTCATGTTTGTCAATTGACAATGGTTTTTCAAATTTCAACCCTGAGAACTTATAATGTGGCCAGCATATAAGTTGAATAGAGATCCTTTGGCAAGTCTGTGTTATATCTCAAATAGTTAGAAGGCGCAGTGTACGAAAGACTTGTAAACAAACACGGATTAATTTACTCTTCAAGGAGAATCTGCTTCTACATCCATAGTTGATGTGAATCAAAGATTGAAAACACCTTTTGGACTCATCATTTATAGTTCACAGTTTTATACACTGTTTTACTGTTTGTAAAAAAACAGATTCTATGGCCACTAGTATGTCTATAATGTATGTCTATAAGGCATGTCTACCTGTACTGTATGTTTGCATGTCAAGAGAACACACCAGAATGTCTAACAGAATCTTTCTATGCAGACGGCAGGAGGGGTGTTCTCTCCTCTTGAAAACCTGTGTAACTTGAACTGTGCCAATGCTTCTACCTTCCCTTCTGCCACCTGCAACCTGTGTGCCATAAGCAAGACAAGCACCCATGTCTACTGGACTGCTACCACATCTACTGTGCCCGCTGCCTTTGCGGCAAAGTCCAAGAGGGGCTACTCAGGGAGCAACTGAGTGGAATTGAGCCAGTGTAAGAGGTGGAATTGAGCCAGTGTAAGAGGTGGAATTGAGCCAGTGTTCTCACAAGCTGTGTTTTCATTATCCCCATGTGGTCTTTGAGCCAAAGTTACTGGTTTTGGGTTACAATACCAATGTTAGGAATATTTTCAGTCGGTTTCAAGTTCAGGTTTAGCTGTGTGCTTCAGACTCTACAGACAGTGATGAATACAACTGTCTTTGTTTTGGTCTAATACATTGGTGCCATTCATGAAGGCATTTGCTTTTGAAGAAGTGCATGACCCGAGGTTTTGAGTGACTTGGGCAGGTTACTTCTTGAGGGGCCCGATGGAGCTTTGTTGGGGTGTCGTGTGTTGGGGTGAAGTTATGTTGGGGTGTGTTGGGGTGGAGTTTGTTTTGGTAGGATGGCTTGGATGGATTGGGGTGTATTGAGGTAGGATGGTGAGGAGGTCAAGGTGGGGTTTGATGGATTGGGTCTGTTGGGGTAAAGCTATGTAGATGTGAAGCGTAGGACTGGGATTTGTCGGGGTGGGGGGGGGGGGGGGGTGGAGAATGTGATGTGGTGGGAGGTGTACATGCAAAGTGTGTTGTGGTGTTTTGGAGCGTGTTGCGTTGGTTGGTGTGTAGAGAAGCCTGATAATCTACCACAGCTGTGAGGTCGTCCCAGGCTTCTGCCCCTCCCCCCTGGAGTGAATACTCAGCATGGCGGACTGGGTTCCTGCTCAAAACCAGCACACAGTCACATGACGAGAAAGTCTTCATTGGCTTCTTGGCAGCCGAGACCACAGCTCGGAGCAATTAAACTCCACCTCGTTCTGCCCTGCTCAATTCATCCCCTACTGGAGATTGACTCATGGTTAGGACCCTGAAGACCTCTGGGATAAACTCACTGATCAAAGGCCCATTGGGCAGGAGGAGAGAGAGAGCTTCACTGGAAAAATATGACTCAGTAAATGTGCCTAATCTAAGTCCAGGCAGGTCTTTTCCAGTGCTCCAGACAGTTCTGAACTCAGACCACCCATCCAGTTTGGAACTCTGTGGATGCCCTGCCAATGTATTTATGTTGGGAACTCAATGATGCCACGTCGAGGGTGGAGATGCCAGTCTAATAGCCTTGTAGTATTGACTGATCTTGTACACGGCTGGATGCATAACCGTGATTGGGATCCTGTCAAAGCCTGTAGCTAAATGTGTCCCCTTGTTGTGGAGTGTGACCCGGATATTTAGCAGTCCTAAGGGTCTTGGCCAGTCTGACCCTGCCAGCCTGACAGCGTGGTCCTGCTCTGGTTGTGTCTACCCAGACCCAGCACATACATCTGTGAGTATTGTGCCACCTTACAAACTAGCACTTGGATAACCAGCCATAAACCTCTGGTGCCACTGTGCTACATAGCATCAGGAATCAGGTGAGTAAACCGAGACCAATATCTTCTCTATAAACAACAAGCAAACAGCAAAAAACAGTGGCAGGTGTCTGTCTTCGAAAGAGCTCTTATTCTGAAAAACATAACAGTGCACATCCAAGTTCTCTTTTGTCCAAATACAAAACAGACAATAGTTAAGATACCCCCCCCACACACACAATATTACAAGTGCACAGTATTAACACTTTCAGGGAGTTTTGAGACACTGTGTCATATAATCAATATACATTATTTAGTATACACATCTACAGAACGCAGATCAATCTAGTGGGCCACGGAAGTAGTCCAGGTCAGATGAGTTAGCTGGTATGATGTGTTTCCAGTGGAGATCAGTCTGCTGGTCTCTCCCCAGTCTGCTGGTCTCTCCCCAGTCTGCTGGTCTCTCCCCAGTCGGTGGGCTCTCCCCAGTCTGCTGGTCTCTCCCCAGTCTGCTGGTCTCTCCCCAGTCGGTGGGCTCTCCCCAGTCTGCTGGTCTCTCCCCAGTCTGCTGGTCTCTCCCCAGTCGGTGGGCTCTCCCCAGTCTGCTGGTCTCTCCCCAGTCTGCTGGTCTCTCCCCAGTCGGTGGGCTCTCCCCAGTCTGCTCGTCTCTCCCCAGTCGGTGGGCTCTCCCCAGTCTGCTGGTCTCTCCCCAGTCTGCTGGTCTCTCCCCAGTCTGCTGGGCTCTCCCCAGTCTGCTGGTCTCCCTGCAGCCTGACTCAGTGCCCAGGCTGGACCAGACCCACGCAGGCTTGCTGCTCATGGCTATATTCATCTGGAGGCCCACTGCCATGCTCTCTCTGTCATGTCATCTAGGAAGTCACCGCCTCGCTATTAGCGGAACACAATTGACCCTGTTGCTATGAAAACGAGAAGCGGGGGGCAGATATGTGTACATGCGTGTGTGTGTGTTTAAATGTGTATGTGTATGTGGTTTTGTGTAACTGCCCTTGTTGGGACTAGAAGTGTACATAAGGATAGCAATTTAAGAAAATAATGCCCATGTGGGGACATATTCTTGGCCCCCACAACTGTGCTAGGGTTTAGGGTTAGAATTAGGGTTAGAATTACAGTGATAACACTCCGTTGAATGGGAATGAATTGTTGGTCCTCACTAGGATAGTAAAACAAACATGTGTGTGTGTGTGTGTGTGTATCTTTTCAATTGGCACCAGGCCCTTATGAGTGGTTAGCATGAGGACAGTACTAAGACAGGCTATCATGGAGTTACATGATAAAGACAGCAGCATCTGGTAGCTGTCCCCTGCCTTCTGTATCCTGACAACAGTGCTCGGGAAACATAGAAGACTTTCCTGCAAAATTACGTTTTGGTTTAGGTTTATCTATACTTTGGATTTTGCTATACACAGTATATGTAAAGCCTTTTTAGTATTGTAATTCTAAAACCACAATGTCCAAACATGAAACATGTTGGACTAGTGTGTCAGGATGCTTTCGAATGTGGCCTGGGTTTAAATGTCAGGGCGGCATATAACTGGGCAGCTTGTGAGCAGTTACACTCTAAAATTAATTCACATTACAAGTATATGAGCGTGATGCCATGCCTGCGGCCTGCCATAAAAGAGAATTATTTGGTGTGATGAATTTCTAAGTGTGGAGCCTCAGTAGTGAAATGAATGTGACAGAGCGCCATCTCCTGGTGTGTCAGGGGAGGGCAGCATCATCTGAATGAGGTCAGACAGTCATTATGACTACAATATATAGTACCCCTGCACTTGTCTGTCACTGTCTCAGTGTCTGTCGCTGTGTGTGTCACCATGCGTATGTACGGTATACCTGTCACTCTGACTTGACTGTGTCTGTAACTTTTTCGTACTTGCTGTTTGCGTTTGTGTGTCGGAGTGTATTTCTGGGAGAAAGCGTGTTTGTGTGTTCTTATGTGTGTGTTCCTGTGTGTGTCTGTGTGTATTTGCTTCTTTGTGTTTGTGTGTGTATTTATGTGTCTGTGTGTGTTTATGTGTGTGTGTGTGTGTGTGACAGACACCCATCTGTAGTGAAGGGGGTGAACACCCCCGTCCTGCAGACCGTCTGCTCCAGCTCCGGGTTGACAACTCGACTGACACAGAGGGGACTGTTCCTTGTGCCAACTGTGACAGGAGAACAGTAAACAGGTACGATGCACACAGCCCTGCATAATGGTCGTGTGAGTCTCTGTGTGTGTGTTTTGCATCTTGGTGTGTTAATACGTGTGTACTTGCTTTATGTGCTGTGGTGTCTCACTGCATGTATTTCAGTGTGTGTCCCTATGAGTGTGTGATTCTATCTGTGTGTGTGTGCACATGTCTGTATCAGGTGTAGCCACCCCCTGTGTTGAACTTGCAGGGACTGGACACACCAGGCTAACATTGTGTCTCTGGTCAAATGCACCACAGAGGGCCACAGGCAGTGTTGTGAGTGTCGTCTGTGCAAAGGTCCAAACAGGACGTGCCGTCTGTGTCCTCTGTACTTGATGCTAACAGAAGTCTGCTTGTGCGGTTCTCCACCCGCTGAAGGCCATGTGTCCTCTGTACTTGATGCTAACAGAAGTCTGCTTGTGCGGTTCTCCACCCGCTGAAGGCCATGTGTCCTCTGTACTTGATGCTAACAGAAGTCTGCTTGTGCGGTTCTCCACCCGCTGAAGGCCATGACAGGAGAGGTGGGCCTCAACGTGGCCCAGCAGGAGGCCCCATTCTGCTGTGTCCTCTGCAGCACGCAGGTAACAACACACTCCCTCTCACCAAGCCCATGGAGAAGGAATCCATGGGTTTTTTCCCCCTCAGTTTATCAGTGATGGGTTATTGATGTTGTAAAATGAATGTCAGTTGTTCTAACCATGTGATTATTCGCTTCTAGGAGGTGATGGTGTTATGCGTGTTCACCACTGGGTGTCTCTCTTGCGTTGACTGTTAAAATATGCTCGTGTGTCGGTCAATCCAGGACCAAGTCTTGGTTCACACTTGTGTATTTTTGCGGATCTGTCTGCACAGGGTGGGCTTGCTCCAAAGTCTTGTGTTACTGACAGGCTACTGTGGAGGAATTGTGAAACATCTGTTTTCTGATATGCCATGTGCATTTGTATGAACCCAAAATTGAGCTTTTCTCAACTTTCACATCCGTATTTCGATGCGGTAAAAGCTGCCCTCGGCCATTTTGAAAATGTAAACAAGTCAAACGTGGTTGTAGGGATTGTATGGAAATGTTATGTACGAGTTGAGTTTCCCCAACAGATGAAACCAAGTCCTAATCTAGAATGTTAAACCTTAGTGGCTCCACTGATGCCTCGTCCTAGCACCAGAACATGGAGAACTGTCAGGTTCTGGTCTGGCTAATCAGTTTCCAACTAGTGTGGTAAACCAGCCTGACTTCACAAGCTCATGCTCTGCTTGACCTGACATATCAAGATGAAAATGAATGATCAGAATGGCCTGTATGGGCGTTTCACAAGCCTACAGTGACTCTCCACGTGTGTAGAGAGGACACAGTGGTTGCCATGGCAGTCCTCAGGCCAGTCATTATTGCCGCACACGCATGGGTTTATGAAGACCCCCTGAGGTCATGCGTGTCACACGCACGGCGTTCACCTGACAGAGCGAGAGAGAGCACTTCCTCCGGAACGACACGCTCCTCGACGACGGTGAGAGTTGGGCCACACACACACTCACGCATGCACACTGGCGCGTCTATACACAGACACAGACACACGTACAGTACGCATGCATACACACAGTCCGGGTTCGTTGAGTGCGTAGCCATCCTGGAGGTAATGATCTTCACACTCTGGTGACAGTCCAGCCACTGCTCCAGCAGAGCAGGCAAACTAAGGGACACAGGACTGTGAGCAGTCCTGCCACTAGGGGTGGGTGTGTGGGAGACAGTTTGTGTGTGGCAGTGTGTGTGTGTGGTGCGGTAGGTAGTGTGTGAGGCAGTGTGTGTGAGGTAATGTGTGAGGCAGTGTGTGTGGTGTGTGTGTGTATTGTGTGTGTGTGTATTGTGTGTGAGGTAGTGTGTGTGTGTGTGTGTATTGTGTGTGTGTGTGGTGTGTGTGTGTGTGTGTGTGTATTGTGTGTGAGGTAGTGTGTGTGTGTGTGTGTGTGTATTGTGTGTGAGGTAGGGTGTGTGTGTGTATTGTGTGTGAGGTAGGGTGTGTGGCCACACATGTGCATGAGGAGAGCATGTATTGGGTTTCATTCTACAGTATGGCCATCTTTAATGAGATTTTTCTGTCCTTAGTCCTTCGTCTCTCTCACCCACTCTGCCTGGAAGCTAACTCGGGGCTGGATTCCTGGAAGTGAGTTCAAGGCTATTTATGTCAGGCAGAGACTGTGTGTTCAACACTGTGTCTTGGTGTTCGGATGTATGTGTTTATAATAGAAGGCGACAAATAGATAAGGGTTAGGGTTAGACTTAGGAACAAGAAAATTGGAATACTGCTTGGACAGTTCATGGAAAAGATGAATGGTTGTTTCAGTTTATCTGTGTGTGTGTGTGTTTGCATGTGTGCATGTGTGAGCGTGTGTGTGAGTTTGTGTGTGTGTGTGCATATGCGTATATGTGTGTGTGTTCTCAGTCAGTGCAAGTAGATGAAGCAGCTGAGTTAGCTGGCTGTTCTCTTGCCGACACTGCAGGTCAGAGAGAGAGCAGCATGGAGGTGTTTCCAGGAGCAAACACACAACACAGTCCCTCTGAACTACACCTGTGCTGATATCACCTACTGGTCTACTGGTGTCTTTAGTGGTGTCTGTACTGGTGTCTGTACTGGTGTATCTTCTAGTGTCTGTACTGATAGTGTACTGATGTCTGTAACTTTGTATTTACTGGTGTATTTCCTGTTGGAGAAGCTCCCTAGCTTGTGTTCTCGGTTGTTTGTTCCTCAACTTCCCCAGAGTGATCAATAAAGTCCCGACCTACCTTACTACCTTACAAGACATGGCTACTTAACGCCCCCTCTGGGCCTGTTCTCATCGCTGGGTTAGGAATGAAGGCCTGATATCAGACTGGACTTACCACAAACCACAAGGGAGTACTTGGCAGTGCAGAGCCAGACCACACTGGAAACCACAACCTCTCTCCCTTTAACCTGTGACCTCTCTCTGTGCCCCCCAGTGAAAGCATGGGTGTAACCTGTGACCTCCACCTCCGCACCCCAGATCAGTACACACTACCGGAGCGAGTTCGCCCGCACGAACCTCCTCCTCCTCGACTAGCGCTGGCCTTTTCCCGTTACCAGTACGACCAGCGTGGCGACCCGTCACAAATCTCCACTCCAGGAAGTGATGGCTCCAGTACGTCAATCCCCCGGTTTCAGGTTGACCCAGCCCCGCTCCCCATCCGAGTATCGTGGTGTCGGTGTGGGGTTCTCTCCCTTCCTGAGGCTGGCAGCTTGACAGCGCTGGTAGAGCTGAGGTAGGGAGCCCGTGGTGGGATGTGGGCACAGCTGGTCTGAAGGTAGGGAGCCCGTGGTGGGATGTGGGCACAGCTGGTGTGAAGGTAGGGAGCCCGTGGTGGGATGTGGGCACAGCTGGTGTGAAGGTAGGGAGCCCGTGGTGGGATGTGGGCACAGCTGGTGTGAAGGTAGGGAGCCCGTGGTGGGATGTGGGTGCAGCTGGTGTGAAGGTAGGGAACCCGTGGTGGGATGTGGGTGCAGCTGTTGTGAAGGTAGGGAGCCCGTGGTGGGATGTGGGCACAGCTGGTGTGAGGGTAGGGAGCCCGTGGTGGGATGTGGGCACAGCTGGTGTGAAGGTAGGGAGCCCGTGGTGGGATGTGGGCACAGCTGGTGTGAAGGTGGGAGCCTGTGGTGGGATGTGGGTACAGCTGGTGTGAAGGTAGGGAGCCCGTGGTGGGATGTGGGCACAGCTGGTGTGAAGGTGGGAGCCTGTGGTGGGATGTGGGTACAGCTGGTGTGAAGGTAGGGAGCCTGTGGTGGGATCTGGGCACAGCTGGTGTGAGGGTAGGGAGCCTGTGGTGGGATCTGGGCACAGCTGGTGTGAGGGTAGGGAGGTGCCACACTGAGCCCCCAGCATGTCAGTTATTCTGTTTGTCTGTCAGGCTGTGAGCAGAGCGAAGGCCCATAGGCGGGTTTATGTAACTCACCTTGGTCTGATTAACAGGGCCAAACAGGCGCACACACATACACACACACCTCCAGCCACCCAACATCGACCTCTTATCGCCAGCTCCAGTGCATGATCTTCCTGTTCCAGGGAACCGGTTGATAACAAACGGAGGGAGGGAGGGAAATAGACAGAGGGAGAGGGAGAGAAGGAGGAAGGGAGGGTGGGTGGGTGGGTGGGAAAGAGAAAGTAATCGAAAGAGGGAGGAATGGAGGGGGGGGAGTGAGAGAGAGAGAGAGAGAGGGGGGGGGGGGGGAGTGAGAGAGAGAGAGAGAGAGAGAGAGAGAGAGAGAGAGAGAGAGAGAGAGAGAGAGAGGAGGGTGTGCAGTCCTGCAAAGCCAGGTTTCCAGGAAGGAGCTCTCTGGTCTGTGTGTCACCCTGGTGTCTGGACCCGTGGTGTCTGGGAGGCTCTGTACTCCCCAGTGCCCCTGCTAATGCCCCCTCACCCCACCACCCCATCAGAGCAGGGTGGCAAACACGTTGCAGGCTTCACTCTATTGGCTTGAAATCCAGAACAAAGAGAGAGAATTCCAAAAACATGAAAAGATGTTTTCCTTTTCATGTTGCCTGTCATCACTCTTAGTTCAACGTTGTTTGCAAACCGGAAAGCCACAGCTTATGTTGCCAGGCAGTTTTCACGGTTAGCATTATCACCTCAATCCACTTAGTGTAGTTGGAGCTTTCAAAGCATCCCAGAGCAGAGTGTTCCGGCATGTTCTCCTATCCTCTCTGTCCCCGGCCTTGGACACAACTGACGCACGTTCTCTCCACTAATTTTCCACATCAATCACTCCCAACTGTTCACAAGTCCGTAACCCCCTTCCACCCCCTGCTGTAACTGACAGGCCTGCCCTCCAATCAGCAACCCTCATCTGGTGTAGGATGCTTAATGGGCAAGGACGGGCGGCAGGCAGGCAGACCAAAACTATTTTTATCAGAATTTCACAGAACTCCCCAGGATCCATCTGGTGGACAGGCACTGGGGCACGTTTTCCCATGCCGCTGATGTCACTGCATGTGTGGATGTGTTAAAAGGTGATTGCTGGGGCAGGACGAGTGATCTGGAAGAGGACTGAACGTGTTGGACATGAGCGAGCGGAGGACTCTCCCTCACACACAGACTCCCTCCTCGGGCAGCAGGACCACTCAGTAGCTTCTGAGATTGGGTCTGCCCAGGAACCTGGCGTGACCAGGGTTAACCAGGAGTAACAAGCGATGACCAGGAGTAACCAGGGGTAGCTAGGAGTAACCAGGGGTAACCGGGAGTAACCAAGAGTGACTAATAAGGAGTGACCAGGAGCCTCCCTGAGCCCCAGGTAAAGCTGCTTTTCTCCTTTAGTTGTGGAGATGCGTTCTAACAACAGCTCTAGTTTTGTTCTGGAGATGCATTCTAACAACAGCTCGATCTGGAGATAGATGAGATAGCACAAAGGAAGAGGATGGTGGATAACAGTTATTGATGCATAAGGCAGATGGAATGGATTCCTTTATTGTCTGCCTGTCTCTTCAGACAAATGGTTTGCATGGCCAGTTGTAAACATACTAACTGGAATGCCATTCTCTGAATAGCCTGCATGGAGTTATGGCTCTGTGAAACCCTAGCTGTGAGGGGAATCTGCTGAGCAGAATGCCCTGTGGACAGCAATAAAACTGACCGGTCGCTCGGAGGGTTTCCATTCACTGACGTAATCACTAACAATTAGCCTCACTGATGCTAACACCACTTTAAGTTCCATTTTGAAAGACCATCACATGATAGAACGTACTGTGTGCTTGTACCACATTCTATGCGTGTTCAGCTCCCTCAACGCTCAATGCAGTTTGTCTCAGTGCCCAAACTAATCCCCACCTTTCTACCTCGATCCCTCCATCCCTCAATCCCTTTTTCTGTCAGCCTCAGAGATAACCTCACGAATTCCTAATTATGTTTATACCCCGTTTTGTCATCCTCCTCTTGTGGAAAAGGGAATGGAAATGTATACACGTGACAGCCTTCACATTACACCTCTACATACCTTCACACATCACAACACCCACCAGCAGATACTCCCCAGTAAACACCACAGTGTGGCTTAGATGCTGCTGTCAGAAACACATGTTGTTGTTGGCATGGCAAAGGCTGGACAACCCTTGGGTCTCCATCTCCTCCAGCTTCCCGTCGCCCCTCTCCACGCCCCTGCCACTCCCGGTCCCTCGGTGACATGCCCCTGGGTTCGGCCGGGGTGCACCGGCCCGCCTCCCACCGCTCGATCTGCACCGAGGTCCTCCTGGCACAGGGGGGCGACACTCCCTTCACCCAGCACTGCCGCAGTTATGAGAACACATACAGGGTGAGCCATGTAGAGGGAGCCCATGACTGGGTGGTGGTTATAGGTCTGTAAGGGGTTGGAACAGTGTGTTTGTGTGTGTGTGTGTGTGTGTGTGTGTGTATGTGTGAGTGCATGCTCAAATATGCGGGCACAAGGGCATGTATGTGTATATGTGACACTGTGTGCTTGGATGTGCACATGTGTGTGTGTGTGTACGTGTGTACTCCCCAGACCCTCCAGGCAGACATCCAGAGGCTGAAGGACCAGGTGCAGGAGCAGCACAGAGACCTGACCAAGCACCACTCCGTCATCAGCACTGACAACATGGGGGCCATCCTGGAGCGCTCGCTAGACATCGACAGCCACATCTCCTCCCAGGTCTCCACCGTGGAGAACACCAGGGCCACGTTCCTGCAGGCAGGTCCACAGGCCATCAGCACAGCCTGGGACCTGGATCATAGACTGGTCCCACACAGCATCTTCCACATGGGGCAAGGTTTCAGTCCTGCCACACCAGTAGTGATATGTCCTAGATATCACAGTACTGTGCAAAAGTCACAGATGATAATAATAAAATAAACTGTAAAGCAAAAATGCTTTGAGAGATAATGAAACGAATAACAAAACTTTTGCTCAAGGTTGCACTTTTTTACACTGTTGCAGAGAGACAATAAATGTTCTAAACAATGTTCATGTAAAAAAAACACTTTTGCACAGTACTGTATGTCCCAGATGCACCCCAGATTATAGATCTAGTTGTCTTCACTCCTAGGTGTGGGGCGAGAAAGTGCAGGAGTCAATCAATGAGCAGGAGATCTATGAAGGTAACATAAGCCATAAACAATGTTTATTTTGATTTTTTTACTGGGATATTCATTCTCAACCTAGTGTTTTGAAACTAATAAAAACTCATGTTTAAGTGTGAGTATTTCCAACTGTATGGTTTTGAGGTCTCTTCAGATTCATGTTCGTATTTGTTTTGAAACCTTCCAGCTCAGCTTGACGCCCTGCAGCAGCTGAAACAGGACAACACTTACCTGACCACCATCGCTCGCCAGATCCTTCCTTACATCCTCTCCATCGCCAAAGTCCGAGAGCGTCTGGAACCCAGGTCCGTCAACTACACCTTACCGTGTCTTCAAATCCAGCATCACACAAGCGAAACCTTACAAATGTCCTATTTTAGAAGACTGGAGGTTTATTGAGTAAAGGAACGTGACGAGTCACAAAGAATCTATGAGTACCAACATCTATGGATCGAATGGATCTGGTAATCTATGCTTTTGTCCAGGTTTCAGGAGACTGCAGCGGTTGATGGTGACCATACAGAAACCATGCTGAAGATCTATGAAGACAGCAGCCCGGCCACAGACAAACAGGACAGGTAGCCTTTCCATGTCGGACACACAGAAAACACATCTTTATGTTGCATCTGTAAAGGCAGTGTGCTCTTGTTGACCCAACTGTTGTTGTTTCACATTGAACACCACAGCCCTCACACCGGCAACCGCTCCCTCATCATCCAATCAGAGGAGGACTCTCCAAAGACCAACAACTGCCATTGGCCCAGAAGGCGAAGGGATAGCCTAGAATCAACCAACCACAGCAAGATGCCTTTATAAACCCTCCTCCCTCCTAGCTGTTTAATTTACCCCCCCCCTGTGCCAGCATGGTTATTGTTGGGTGGGGGTGGGCAGTGGATGTGACAGTCTCCCTCTCTGGTACTGGAACTAGGACTGGCCATTTCTGTCAAACAGAATAGCCAGAAATTAAAACGTTCACAGGAAAACAAAGAAACCCACCCTCCTTTCCGGTCCAGCTCTCAGAGATGGCCTCATCTAAAGACGGAACTGGATTAAAGATTAACGCTTAGAAAAAAAGTGTTGTTACTAGTTTCAGGAACTATTTATATAAGTGAAATACCTTTCGGTGGCAAGAAGTGGCAATCTTCCTCACCTACCTTACAATAGCTACTCCTCCAACCCCACCCCACCCCACCCCTCCTCCCCTCCACCCCACCCCTCCAAGCCTCAGGAAATACACCCCCTCCTCCTCCCCCCCCCTCTCTCCACCTCTAGAACATTAGTGAAGTGTCAGCAGTGCACTCTTACGTATTCTGCCATGCAGGAAATCAGCAGGACCTACCTGTCTTCTTTCTCCTCCTTCAACCCCCCCATCTTCCCCACCCTCACCCCCTTGTTTCATGCTCAGCCTCTGCATATTAAGCATTTCAGCTCCCGTGAGAATTATATTTTCAATAAACGGAATCGCTATAGCGTGGGTTTTCATTTTGCTGTATGTGCCAGCACACCATCTAATAATGCTGGTAATCTACACCCTGCAGACTTGAACTATTGATTTCTACAGTAGCTAGTGGAAGGTTCTTCCTCAGCTCGTCATGGTCTCTCTGTTTGGCTTGCTCTGTTTCTCTCCTCTGTAAACCAGTTTAGTAAAGACCTGTGAATCCCATCCGGGAATGTATAACCACATATAATAATACGTCTAAATAAAAAGTCAAATTTAATCAAATGGATGAAACAAATGAGAGATCAGGAGGCGAAGGTTACCTCAGTATCAGATGAGCAGCAGTGAGACTGTTTAACTCTGTTTCCCAGAACATATTGGGGTCATGGAGCCTTCTAGAACAGGTCCTTCACTGCTGAGGAGTGAGGTTAGGTGCCTCATTAAAAATACACTTATGACAGCAGGTAACGAATGACTGTGCCGGTGCTGAGGTTCTCTAGACACACACACACACACACACACACACATGGAATGAACACACATTTAAATATATCAACCTTTTCAGAGACTCAACATGCATGCACACACATACGCAAACGCACACACACTTATCCCTATGGTCATATATCATCTCCCCTCACTGCACCACCTCGCTGCACAGCCTCTCCCTCTGTGTTCTCTTATGGACGAGTCAGTCTTGGCTCTAAATAACTTTACATGCGGAACGACAAGTGCTGGGGCAAAGTTATGTGTGCAGCCTTTAACAATGACAAAGCAGCAAGAGATTTAACAGCAAACCTTTGGCATGATCTCCACAGGGGAGAGAACTAGGGCAGGTTTCATTTGGAGATAGATTTGGGGTGGATGTGGATGGAGAACTGGGACACAGGCTTTTTCAGGATGCAGGATACATTAGTAGTTAGGTCACAACCGGGGCGATGGAATATAGTATATTCACCACAAGCTATGGACCATGATGGTATGTGGAACAAGGTAAATAGAACGTAGAACATGGTATCTGTAACCTGGTACGAAGGACATTGTACATGTTATTAGGAAGATGGACTATGGAACATGGTGTATGGAATATGTGTTTGAACCAGGCTGACGTCCTACAGTCCTGAAAAGCATAGGCACTTCCTGAGCCCCTAGGTGATCCCAGCTTCTTTTCACGTCTTCAGCCATTGGTGAACAGAATTCATTGCTTTGCCCTTATCACCACAGTGACAGGCGGACGAGCCTCAAGGTAAAAAGGTCAAAAGGCAAAGCAGTCCTCCCAAGGGATTCTGGATCTTGAAGGAAAAGCCATCTCTCATCTCTGTCACACTTCTGCCCAGTGTCATGGCCATACAATCAATACATGTCACACAACCATCATTCAGTGGTGGGCGGAATAAAATAAAAAATAAAAACATGTTTTATTCAAGGAATTCATAGAACAATGGTGGAATCCTTTCACAATATTAATCTTCCCTTGTTCCATGTAATATACAGTCATATTGACACCAAATCCTGATAGAACCCACTCCATCCTCCAGCGCAGAGGGTATTTGGTGGCATGTAGTGCGTGTCATACGGATGAGGTTTCTCTGCCCTCAGAACTTCCACGGTCTTACGGGCCTGGACGTCCCTCCAAACAAACACTGCCCCCAGGATCTCTGCCAACGTAGCAACAAAGGCAGCGAGTCTGTCCTTGACTCTGAGCTACCAGATATGTGTGTGTATTAGTGCATGTGTGTGCATGTTTGTGTGTGTGTGTGTGTACATGCAGGGACTCCAGAGATGCAGCCCAGCACCCCCCCCCCCCCCCCCCCCCCCTTATTAATCAACAGCTCGTTGGGCTGCCAGCCCCCTCCTCTTCTTCTCCTTCTCCTCTCCTCCTCTTCCTTTCCCCCTCTCCATCTCCTCCTCCTCCAGGACGTTGGCTTCCCTCGCTCTGTTGGAGCTCAGCAGGAATGAATCATTAACAGACCGGTTCGTCCTTAATTAAGACCTCACCCAGATGCTCTCACAAGAGGAAGAGGGAAAGAAATATGGAAAGCAATTGTGTGAGAAAAAGGAAGAAGGAGGTAAGAGAAGAAAAAGCTGTTTGTGATTCATGTGGGTCAAAGAGATAGCAAAGTGCTTCCATGCATGAATAGAAGAAATCAAAACAAAGGTTTTTATCGCTGGTCTTCTCGCCACCAGAACCTGTCTCCACTGCAGAGCCCACCTGAGGAGATAGAGGCAGTTTAAGTAGAACTAACACAGCGGTGTATCTCACACTCATCACAGAAGCACCCAGCCCTGGGGTTTAGGGTTTCCTGAGTTTGCTAAAGCGAATGTGCCTCGGCACGGTGGATTGAGGCGCTGTTTTTAGTGTGAAACTGGGTGGGGAAATTGCCATGAATTATCACTTGCCTCATTATGTTTTCAGTGTGAAACAAGGCCGTTCACACTTTACAACATTCATATTAACAGCATTACTATTCAGTTGATTCAAACATTATCTGTCCACTCTGGAAAACCACTTTTTGTACCAACCTTTCATCTTATGTACTAGATGTAAGGTTCCTTTTCAGGATTAAGTGTACGTAAGTGACCTACCCCAGAGCTAAGACATGCTGGATAGCAAGCTAGGAAAAACGACGATCCGGGAATGTTTAGAGAAGTGCTTGAAGGGAGGATGTCAGGGAGGACAGGATGATGAGTGGCTTTGTCTGCTCTGAACTGATAAACAAGACGAGAAAGAGAGCGAGGGAGAGAGCGAGGGAGAGAGCGAGGGAGAGAGAGCGCGGGAGAGAGAGTGAGAAAGAGAGATAGCGAGACTGAGGTCGAAGCAAGACTGGTTCAAGGTTAATAGAAATATCGAGAAGACAGGTATGTAGAGAAGAGTAAGGCAGGATACTAACTAAGTAGCATACATAATGATACAGTGAACTGGTTGTAAAAGTGTGGCTCATTTAAACCCTTTATCATGAAATCAACTGACACTCCTCTACGGCAAAATCCACATAATACATTCCAATCTGGAGACACAGACAGGAGACAACATTGTTGGTGCTTTTTTAATCATAACCTTATTGTGCTTTTTAAATACCTCACAGTCCAAATGTAGAACCTGGAAATGGAAGTGTGTTTACATCCGGGGGCACGGAACCATCTGGTAAACTACTGACACAGAGACATAGAGTTCCGAACAAATCAGTGAGACCCTAATACAAATAAAAAAGCATTTGAGACACAAATAAAAAATCGCCACATCGCCACAGACAAAAAAGGAGAGCGACATATACAACATCTCCTACAGGAACACTCTGTCCTGTCTGGAAGCACTCACAATTCAGTCGAAAGATTCTCCAAACACAGAAACTGTTAATGGCAGGTGTATGAAAAGTTTGTAAAAGACACAGTCACATCCAGGGATGCAGTTGAGAGTTAAATGAGGCACAAAGGAAATATCCACACCTTCATTCATGGCCACACACCTTCTGAACCACCGCTATATCATTTAGCATGATTTACTATTTGATTGTGTACATATTTCATCAGACACCACTACACTACCATCTAAAGATACCAGATAAACGTTAAAGTGTGAACAAAAAACGTGTGAATAAAAAAATATTTCATCTTTAGTCAACAAGATGAATAAGTTGTGTTGTTTCATTAAGATGACCACAACAGCTGATGCAGAGGTATGTTGAAGTTTAGTGTTGTTGAAAAGACGTAAAGAAGGAGAAAGCCAATACTTGAAACATCACATGAAACAGGCAGTAGACTCAAGGGTTAATCATTTGTTTAGCAAGAACAGGGCAAGTGACGCCATGGACCGTACGGCTGCAATAAGGGAGTGATCAGCTGTATGTAAAACGAGAACTTAGGAGAACTTGGACGAACACAAAGGCATGTCACTGTCAGAAGGCCTCCTTACACAACGATGTCACAAGCAAGTGATTAAGCACTACCTAAAACCCACTGCTGACTACAAATCACTGCTCCTGTCACTGACCATGGGCCTTTTGTATACATTCACATTCACTATCCCTCAAGAGTACCGAAAAGCCTTTTAGCAGTACAATTCAAACACCAACTTAAAGTACCTCAAAAAGATTTTTTCATATAATGTATCTTTTCTACCAGATTTGATAGCGTAGTTGATGGGAACAGCAGTTCCTCAAGTTTTGGAGTCAGACTGGAATGATGAAGTGGGTTCAATATGTGGGTTGAAAGAGACAGTGCAATTTGGAGGTTAGACACAGATGAAAAAGCACAAATAAGTTCACTTGTTAAATGTGTTCAATCAAATTCAATAAATAATGCTGCCTAAGACATTCAAACAACTCAATTTGAGGCAGAAGTTGTCAGGACATTCTTACAGTACGCAACAAATGTTTCCTAGTGTGACTACCACCAAACCATCAAGCAGTAGGTGTTAAGCTTGGAAGGTGTTTGAGGACGTGCTGTATCAAGGTGATGTAGCAGCCTACGCCTGCCCCTTTCTACATCACTTGGTTGGTATGGGCATATGTGAAGTCCTCTGTGACATTGCTTGTAACAAGGGCAATATAAATACAATTTGACTTGATGTAGATATAGCGTCTATGTAGCAACTCATAGAACACACACAGGGACAATAATAAAAGACGGTTCATGAAATCCCACCAAAATGACATAGATGTAATACAAAATTAAAAAACATGGTCATTCTAATCAAAGATTCTGCTCATATCAGGACAATAAAACTCATACAGCTCAACAGATCAAAACATTGTTGACAAACAATGACAACGATGACACCAAGCGTGCAATGGCCGGGAGGGCCAGGGTGGCTCCTCAGCAGGCCTCAGTAGGTGCGGACCCCGCTTGGTTTGCTGTCCTGGGCCTGGTTGAAGGGGTTAGCGGGGCTGGAGGACTGGTCCTGCTGGTCGATGGACTGGTAGGCCTCTCTGTTCCGGGACATGCTGGGGAAACCTGGACACAAACACACAACAGCAGTCTCAATGCTGAGTAGAAGACTGACATATGCTACGGAAGAAGAACAGCACACATGGGCTCAACAGCCTTGGACAAGTATGAAAGGCAAGCTGACATTGACAACAACAGTTGCTGAATTACAAAGTTAACTCAAACACTGTTTTGTAGAGAACAAACTCCTTCAGGCTGGTCTCATAAAAATGACAATCTGTACCTTCAAATTGCTCTCATTGTGGTGGTTTTGTATCAACCAAAACTTTTCTTTTTAATCGGTTTTATTTGAATGAATGAACTGAAAAACTGAAGAAAAAAACAGATAATGATAATGTTTACCACCATGTAGCATAAAGACATCTTTTATGGATCAGCCTCAAAATCTGCCTTGTGTTTCTTCACAAAGCAAATATCAGTATTCATCCTACGTTACCAGGAACGGATGAGCCAGTGATCAGTGTTTGTGTAGACTGAGCAACAATGCACAGACCACTTTCACATTTATTGATTTAGCCGACGCTTTTATCCAAACCGAAGTACGGAAGTGCAAATGCTGTAGTAAGTGCAGCAGATAATCAAGCACCAAAAAGCTGCTGTAAAAGAACAGATCTGTGTGTGTCTTTTCTGCCCTCGCATCTACTCACTGGAGACAGGACCTGTTAAGACTCGTTTTGTCTGTCTGTGGAAAGGAGGAGTCTGTCTGTGGAGAAAAGTCTGTGTATCTGTCTGTCTGCAGAGGACAGTCTCTGTGTGTGTGTGTCTCTCTGCCTGTCTGTCTGTCTGTGGAGGAGAGTGCCTGCCTGCCTGCCTGCCTGCCTGCCTGCCTGCCTGCCTGCCTGCCTGCCTGCCTGCCTGCCTGCCTGCCTGCCTGCCTGCCTGCCTGCCTGCCTGCCTGCCTGCCTGCCTGCCTGCCTGCCTGCCTGCCTGCCTGCCTGCCTGCCTGCCTGCCTGCCTGCCTGCCTGCCTGCCTGCCTGCCTGCCTGCCTGCCTGCCTGCCTGCCTGCCTGCCTGCCTGCCTGCCTGCCTGCCTGCCTGCCTGCCTGCCTGCCTGCCTGCCTGCCTGCCTGCCTGCCTGCCTGCCTGCCTGCCTGCCTGCCTGCCTGCCTGCCTGCCTGCCTGCCTGCCTGCCTGCCTGCCTGCCTGCCTGCCTGCCTGCCTGCCTGCCTGCCTGCCTGCCTGCCTGCCTGCCTGCCTGCCTGCCTGCCTGCCTGCCTGCCTGCCTGCCTGCCTGCCTGCCTGCCTGTCTGTCTGTCTGTCTGTCTGCCTGCCTGCCTGTGGAGGAGACTCCCAGGCTGTCTATGGAAAAGCGTGTCTTTGTGTGGAGTCTGTCAAAGCCTGTTTGAGCTTGGGCTGGAAGCTCGTGGATAAATCACCTCATTCAACAACTCACACAAAAGTTATGAGTATAGAAAACAATGTTATGGAAGCCATATTTCACTGGCATGCTGTAAGCCCACTGGGCAGGCTATAGAGGACCTTGGGACAGTGCTAGAGAATACCAAGCAGCTTCTCCCCATCCCAGTCCTGTGCATGGCCAGAATACTGAGGATCTTACTCCGGTATCTTGCTCACCCTGTCTTACCCTGCTTACCCTGTCTATGCTACCAACTGGTTCCACATTCCCATAATGAGGACAGTAGTAAACTCAGGTGATGTATAACACAACACATTATGGTGGTTGATGTTAGTAAAACACATAACATTACTGTAGTTAATGTTAGTACAACACAACACATGACGGTGGTTGTTGTCAGTAAAAAAAACGTTATATGACTGTAGTAAACGGTAAATACAGACTGTGAGCACACACCAGACTGAGATCTTCAGGGTTCCTCCTCGGACTAACAGAAAACCCTCTTGGTCATAATGTGTTTTCATCACAAGCAAGTGAACACAAACACTGCATTTCAAGCCCTTTGAATGATATTTATTAAAAATATAACTTTAAAAAAATGCTATAAATAAATTATTCTTAAACATGTCCACTGTATATTAGAGTACACAGTTAAGTCATCATACTGTACAGTTGTAACCTAGGGCATAACCTTTGTGATCCTATGCAGTCAATATGCACAACAGTATTGGCTACAGTATGTGTCCAACAACATGATTTACCAGAGAAGCAGTCCACCTATGGTTCAGAAAAGTGGACGAGAAAAAACAACTTGAGACTAAGACACACTAATGAGGTGTCTGGAGAGGAGTAGAGCAGGCAACACACACAGAAACACACACATGAACACACATATAAACACACACATAAACACACGCACAGATAATCATAAACCATCATCAAAAACACGGAGACAGTGCCGCTCAGACACTTGTGTTGGCGTGGTGTGCTTGGCAGCAGGAGGATAAGAGTGTGGAGGAGCAGATGAGGGATGACAAACATCGACAGGGGAAGAGAAGAAGAGAGGAGACGAGGACGTGAGAACGGGACTGGAGACACACACTTGAGTCCCATGAAGATTGGTGAAAGAAGCAGACACAACACGACACAACAGACATGAATACACAACGACGACTTAATTGCAAGGTACATTTCGGTTCCCTTTAACATCCTGCGTGTGTGTGGGGGGGGGAGGGATGGTTGGGGAAAGGGGGTGGCAGGAGGAGGGGATGAGAGGATGATTGGAGGAGAGAAAGATGAAGAGCTGAGGATTTCTCAGTAGCGCCGGCCGATAAAAGCACTGTCAGTACTGTCTGAGGTGCACCGACTATCCACGGAGGTCTCTAGATCTGGGAGGACAGGAGAGGGGGGAGAGGAGAGGGGAGGATAGGAGGGGAGAAAAGAAGAGTGGGCAGGGGAGGAGACGACAAGACAGGACATGACAGGCAAATAAAGACAAACTCCATAAGAGACAACACAGAACGAAGATGACTATGCACATACACAAAAAACGGTTTAGACAGTAATCACAGGTCAGGGACTTATCACATTCACAGTTTGGAAGACAGGAAAGGCTGGTGAAAAGGTGAGAATAGTGACATTTTGAAACTGCAGTACACACTAAATCAAATTATTCTAAGAATGATGTTCCAGCCAATTGAATGTTTAGTGACGATGCAATGTAGTTTAAAATGAACGCTGATCATGTAGCATGTGCCCTAAAGCAAACTGGCAGGAGATGCATTGCATGGTTAGAATTCTTCCCACTTCATTTACTGCATGTCAGACTTGAACACTCAAGTTCATGAACCACCAAGCAAAACGAAAACACTTTTGACGCCTGTTAATTCTCTACCAACAGTGCGTGCGTGTTTTCTACATTTTGTGTGTGTGTGAGTGTGTTTGTTTGTGTGTATGTACAACAGCAGGGCGCCATGCCGACTTCAGAGGACCTCCCAGTGGCTTGCAATCAGACAGCCATTACAAAACCAAGCCTCACACACACAAAACCCTCATCAACAACTTTGCCTCCGGTGGCATACCTACGGGAGCCCTGCTCTCTCTCACTCACATCATCTCAAACATGAGGAGGAATGAGCCACATAGGGTTCCTCGATTTCTTGTTCCAACTTAACAAACGACTTTACCAAACACTAGCATGTGCCAAAACACCCCTTTGTGGCTCTGATGACTTAGACATAGACTCAAGTGGATGAAGGTTTATACAAAGAAATGGACAGGTTATCAAAGAACTGAAGTGTGGTATCCTTGTGTCTTGTACCACAGGATGGTGTCAAGACAGTAAGCCTTGTTCTACAACCAACATGGAGTTTAGAGATATACCTGAGGTATGAATAAGGCCACACCATAGTGCTCATCTCAGTATCACACACTTGATTCCCATCTGCCAATTAAAGAATACACTGACTGAGTCTCTACAGAGCTACAGGTGGTATCTGAGTCTCTACATAGATAGACAGCTTCCCACACGTTCTAAACTAAATATCCCCGTCCAAGTTGATTGATGTGCAGAATATGAAGTTCTGCCTGGTTATCTCTAGTTGGTAACTCGACTGTATCAGGCGCATTGGTCTTGTGACTCACTGTAACTCTATTAGCTTGTGTGGTTTGATCTGATCATGGTTTTACACACACACACACACACTCACACGCACGCACACACACACACACTCACACACACTCACACACAGACACACACAGAGCCAGGCATCCTGCCAACATTCCACAGTCACATCATAGCAGGTACAGACTGCATAAACCAACATTCTGGATCACAGAGAGAACAATCTCTCCCTGGAAGGTCACCACAGTGGCATGTTTCAATAGCTCATGCATCTCATAGTGACACCATGTAGTCAGCTTTGGTCATGGTAGATGGGATGGACCCTACTAGAGAACATCGGTCCCCACTATCTGGTAATCTACATATGTTTAGTACAGGTATGTGTATAGTGGTCAAGCATTTAACTGCAGTTTAAGAGGTTGCATGTTCGAATCTCCCCCCTGTAACTTTGGATCAAAACGCCTGCCAAATAAACACATGACAATCAAGGTGTGAAATATTAAAAAAACTGTGTCAGACATTGTGAATCCCGTGCCACCACCACCTCCTCCCGGCTCCCAGCCTGCACTACTCACCAAAGTTGACGTTGTAGTCTCCGCCGCGCTCCCGGTACATCTGGTAGACGAAGAAGCAGGAGACAGGCTTCAGCAGCAGGCTGAGGATGGCCATGCCGGCACTGAAGCGGAACGTGTCCCGGTTCCTGTCCGACAGGCCCTCAGTCAGCTGGTAGTAGATCCCAAAGTGGACGATGTCCGTCAGCAATGTTGCTGTCATCCCGATGAGGAACTGGAGGACGACAGGCCAAGAGGGGGATGACAGACCATACCTAGCCCTGCTGGTGGTTCTAAACATCCTGTCTCTTGAGGCTATGCATGAAGCCGTATTTCCTAAAAGGGTTAAGCTGAAGTGGAATGCAGAAACTGTGACGTTCCTCTAATTACAAAAAAAAAAGACAATCATGGTTCCTCTTTGTAATCTAAATCTTCAGGCTGTCCCTTCAAGAGTCATGCTAGGCTAGTACACCAGTGGATGGACAGCCGGTATTGAGGAGAGAACTCACCATGAGCACAGCATCGATGGAGTCCCGCTGGGCTATGGCCCACACCCCAACAGCCAGAACACTGAAGTTACCCCAAGCATAAGAGGGGGGCAGCCACGCCATACAGCCCCTGAAGAACACACACACACGTATCCATCAACACACACATATCCAGCAACACACACATTTCCATCAACACACACACACATACACAGTTACACATACAGACACAGACCCAAAAAGTGTTTATTTTAACAAAGTATTCAACCGTGGTGCAAAATTATCTTCACTGAGTTCTTTTTTTCTTCACTGAGTTTTCCAAGTGGTTGTAGCCTATAGGTGGGTTCACTTTCTGTTTTTGTTTTTTTAAACGTCTCAACTACAAATGAAACAAACTCCTGCTCTGCTGACAGCTCTTCACAACTGGAGAGGACTACAAGAGACATTCCTCAGGTGTGTGAAAAGCCCTGGGTTGAGTCACCCCTTCTTTACTCACCAGATTGTCAGGATCCAATGCACCAGTACTATGGCCTGAGAAAAGAGAGACAGAAAACGTCACCCAACGTCCTCACCCGCTCCATACTTTGCATGCCCCGTGAGATAGAATGTGCGTCACCCCCCTAGCGGAATCAAAGTGACCTAAATATCCGAAAATATCACTTTGGAATAATATCTATTGATAATTAGTATTTGATTATGATGGTTCTCTGTGTGTCATGTGTATTGTGGTTTGCAAGTCATCGGATATAAATTGAATTTGACACTTGTTACTTAACATCTTTATAGTATGACAATGCGTTTTTGTACATACAGTAGCTATACTGTAACATTACAATTTAACTACAATCAACGCGTCAGTTACAGTAACAGTAAAAGCATCATAAACTAATCAGCCTAAACTTGAGCAACTCCTCTGTTACTTTACTGTGATGTCAAATAAGAAAAGTTTACCTTAAGATTTATGGCAGGAATCTCCATGGTTTCAGACCAACGAAGATTAATTTCAGTCCTCTTCAGTTATCCAAGTTACGGAAGACAACGTACATAACTTTCCAACTTCTCTATTAAGTTTCAACCCCTCCCTCTAATCGGACAGAAAACACAACCCATGTGACAACAGCCTGACCGCCTCCACGTGATGATGCCCACCACCCCCCCTCTCTCATTTTATGTTTCAGGAAACCCACATGAAAGCATGACATGGAGCATGAGCATTCCTAACTCGAGTCCCAGTTGTGCTTGTCGCTGTTTCAATTTCCATAGTCGCTTCACCGTGGACGATTTGGAATGTTACGGTTTCTTCAACATGAAGCGAGCCAAGGAAGGTCTACACAGTCAGATGCGCTTTAAATCCCCGATCAATATTAATTCTGTTAAAAAGAGGTTTTATTTACACATGATAAAATACATTATGAAATATATTTGTTCTATTTGAGGTTCATGTAGTCAGTGTGTTTCCCTTGAAAAAAAGAAAATATTGTATTCTGTTAGGCTACTCGGCCTTTATGTGATTTAAGAAAAAAGCGACAGTTGATGGACCGCATTAAAAAAGCGCCAAATGTTTCACAATAACTGAGAAAGGATAATTATGATGAAACACTCAAGATGATTGTGGGGTGTCCACAAATACTTCCTAAATGTTTATTGTGAAAGCCAGGAAGACATCCTATTACAATCAGTTGTCTGCCGTATGGCGGTGTTGGGATTTAGGCTAGAATTCTCACTTTACAAGCTGACGTATTCCCGTTACATATTGTGCAAAAAATCTCAATTTCAAACGCGACAATACTCCGACTTGACATATGATGTAGAGGCAGCTAACTGCCGGTGATGTAGACACCGAGCCCCCACCGACTCTTTTGTTTCTGTGATCTGTCTTCGCCAGCTGTGTACAAACCCGTCTGACAAGGGCAGATGGCCCCCTGGCTCACACAGCAGGTGGTAACGTTGACCTCACGGTGAACTTTGACCTCTGTGACAGGAGCTGCCTTGGACATCACACCTCACAGTGCTAATGAGAGTGGGTATTTTGTCAAGAGTCGCCACTGATATATGGTTAGCATCTCGCAAAGGGTGTTAAGCAAGTCTATCTCTAGCTTTGTCAGTCTTTGTTTCTCTCTGTATAATCGTCATCCTTGATTGATCAGTGAGTATGGGGAAATAAGAGGGAGGGCAGTGCACCACCAATGAAGTAATACAGCCATCCATCATTCCCTCCTCGGGATGGGGGAGGGGCTGATGGATGCATTACGTCATTCAGTGGTGTACTTTTCTGGTCACATGGGAGGGAAATCCATCACAGGGGGAAGCCAATGTAGTTGTAAAGACCAATGACTTGGTCAAATAACCAGTGTTGGCCCCATGAGTGATTGACAGATCACAC
This sequence comes from Hypomesus transpacificus, assembly GCF_021917145.1. NCBI lineage: Eukaryota > Metazoa > Chordata > Actinopteri > Osmeriformes > Osmeridae > Hypomesus > Hypomesus transpacificus. Next base: position 12,344,764 of record NC_061068.1, on the reverse strand, counting down.
ACGCACACACTGCTTTGCTGTAGCCCACCTGCAACCACACACACATACATACAACAACACACAGGTAACAGTGCACACACACACAGACACACTTTCTGTACATCACACAAACAACAAAACACTCTGCATGGTGCACTGCTGTTGAGCACACACCCACAGACACAAGTATACACAAACCCACACCCACACTCCTTACTGAACAACAGGGTTGTCGTTCCCTGCTCTCCAATGTTGGGGTTCCCAGGCTGTTTGAGAGGCTGGGCAGGTACCTTGGTGAAGTGATGTTGTCCTGTTCCTATGTATCCTGCTTAGGACTGGCTTTGTGTGATCCATCATACAGCTGGCTGCTGGCCAACTTTTCAAAGGGTGATCAGCGACACACACACACATTCTCTCTCTCTCTCTCTCTCTCTCTCTTACTTACAGAGGATATTATAAAAAATACATCACTACTGCATTTAGTCCATGACCAGTGATTCATGACGAAGCGACCTGACTCTAGTGTGCTGATCATTTGCAGGAACAGATAGATTAAAAAGATAGAGTACTGATAAAGTACTGACCTATCTGTACTGATAAAATATTGATAGAAATAGGATTGTGGAGGGCATTGAGTTCTCACCCTACACGGATTTCACTGCATTCGCAAGGTTGTTGAAACTATTCCTATTTATTTCTGCGACATTGAATCAGAAAGAGAAATGGAGATAGAGATAAAGAGAGAAAGAGAGAGAGAGAGAGAGAGAGAGAGAGAGAGAGAGAGAGAGAGAGAGAGAGAGAAAAGAGAAAGAGAGAAAGAGAGAATAATTAATGGAGGAAAGAGACTTACACTCAACTGTCAAGGTCAACTCAGCTGTGGAGGCAGAGAGACTCTTCTTCAGAAGACCCGTGCGCTGAGGGACCTACTGGGTTTGGAACGTGTCCATGTCTCAGATCTCCTCTGGCCCGGTGGCTGAGTCACAGCAAGGTTCCATTCCAAAAACATGTTCTTTTTCACGAGTCCTCATTCACTCTTCTTCACTCATCTGTTCTCAGTCGTCTTTCATTCACGCATGCTCTGTACCTTGTGGATCTAGTATTATGGGATGGTAGGGTTGGCATATAAACAAGAGCAGAACACAGCAACAACACTCAAAAACGACCCAACCATTGGCCATCATTGTACAAGTGTTTAATCACGAAACAATGAAGTTGAAAAACACAATATACTCATAGACCCAGAATCCTTTTCAGGTATAGTATAAATAAAACATATATTAAGACATATAAAAAGAAAAACGCAAACAAACACCTTGCTTATCTTACTTATGAAGCTACCTCTAGTAAGTAGTGGGACACTATTGGTAGAAAAGCCATTGGGAATCGTTTTCAGTTATCAGAAACACATTCATTCTATTAGTACAGCGCAGGACAATGAACAGACACTGCAAAGTGAAGAAGTTGTTTGGGTAGAGTTGGACACGGCTCTATTGGGCTGGGTGGTGTTGGAGACCAGATGTGTTGGTCTAGCAGTGTCTGACAGTTGGCTCCAAAAGAATTTGAAGTGACCTCCAATACAATGAGAAGTCACTTGAGTCGAACCTGATGGGGCAGTACGTACATTTTGACTCTTGGTTGGGATCCATTGCTCACAGTAGCCCAGATGAGGGACAGTATTGGAGAGGACTTCAAATGTGTTTCGAGCCAGGTCTGTGTCTCGTCTGCGATCTGTCTGTTCTTTCCGTCGCGTGGTCGCTGCTTCCTCGTCTTCTTCATCTCCTTCCTCCTCCTCATACGTCGTTTTTGTCTCCTCCTCTTCTCCCTCCCAATCCTGGTCTTCCTCTTGTTTCTTCTCCTCTTCCTCCTGCTGCTCCTCCTCCCTCCAATTCCTCCTCCTCCTCTTCCTCCTCCTCACACGGTGATGAAGGCGCCCAGGTCGCTGTTGGCAGACTCTGGCACCACGCAGCGCCCCCTCCTCCTTGTCACGCGGCGCTTACGATGGAACTTAGCGTAGCAACGGAACCCTGGAACCAGACGGAGAAGCGGTAAGCTCCACAGAGCGTGTTGGGCGGTTCCTCGTGACAACACAGCGAGGTGGCTGGAGGACGAAGCCCCCTCTTGCCAACGGTTAACGTGAAAGTTAACGTGAAAAAAAAAAGGGTGTATGACATGTGCACGTTGACTCCGGCCAAATGCCTGATACTCACCCTCCTCACACATGCAGTCGTCGTAACACTTGTTGTTGAGGCCTCGGTTGTGAGGCTTGCACTCGTGCTGTCTGAGGTCACAGCAGGAGCCTGTGGGTCATAGAGAGAGGTCGCCTGGCAACATGAGCAGCTTCAAACCGTAACACACACTGACCAGTAGGTCCATAGGGTTATCCTGGAACTCAATGTGCAGGCCAATATCACAACTGTACTGCAATGTTGCTATTGTTGTTATCAGTGCCTTCAGGAGGATGATCAGTATATGACCATGGGTCAGGGGGGAGGTGATAGGGGAACTGTGGTCATGGGTCAAAGGTAACCAGTAAGGGGTTATGGGTAAAGGGTCAGGGGTCATGGGAACTGCTGACTCACCCGGGAGACAGTCTAGGTGGTGATCACATGGCTCGATGGCGTCGGTGTCCACCGTCATGTTGCCACTGCTCAGGTTCTTACTGCGACGCTTGTCTGTGAAAACAACCAAATGCCAGACTATCACCCTCCCATCACCAATACCACAACACTATCACCTCCCATCACCGATACCACAACACTATCACCCTCCCATCACCGATACCACAACACTATCACCCTCCCATCACCGATACCACAACACTATCACCCTCCCATCACTGATAACACAACACTATCACCCTCCCATCACTGATAACACAACACTATCACCTCCCATCACTGACACCACAACACTATCACCTCCCATCACTGATACCACAACATTATCACCTCCCATCACCGATACCACAACACTATCACCCTCCCATCACCGATACCACAACACTATCACCTCCCATCACTGACACCACAACACTATCACCTCCCATCACTGACACCACAACACTATCACCTCCCATCACTGACACCACAACACTATCACCTCCCATCACTAACACCACAACACTATCACGCAGCACAGATGGAGGGTGCAATATGTACACGTTAAATACAGGCAGGTGTGTCTCTCGGTGTAACAACAGCATGTTCAAAGTGTTGAAGGGGGAATATCACACATTTAGGAACGTGTGAAATCATCATGAATGAATCTCTGCATCTCCAGTGGCCTGGCACCAGGGTAGGATAAGGCACTGGTAGTGACTGACTGACTGGTTGGCTGGCTGCATGGCTAGCTGGCTGACTGACTGGATGGCTGACTTGGTAGCCGGCTAGATGGCTGGCTGGCTGGCTTGCTGGATAGATGGCTGGCTGGCTGGCTGACTGACTGGCTATTCTAACTGACTGACTGGATGGATTGCTGGTTGGATGGCTTTCTGGTCTGACTGGATGTATGGCTGGTTGTTTGCCTGACCTTTCTTCCTGGAGGCAGGCCAGGCATCCACAGGCTTCATGTCTTCGTAGTCTGTCCAGTCAAACAGCGTCATGTCAAGGGTGGGCATCACCTCTTCCTTGCCTCTCCCCCGACCTGGCCTCTGCAAACCACAAAACAGTAAGTCACCATTTACACCCAGTCACCATCACACATCCCACACCCGACGAAGACGACGCCTTGGAGTCCATTACACGGGGTGCCCTGGTGAACTTCATCACCAAACCACCTCTGTTACCCCGAGAAGACTAGAAGTATGTTCAAGTCATGTCTGAACACAGTAGGTTCACCCGAGCTCATGCTAAATGACTTGATTATCCCAGAAACTATCCCTCCCATTCTGTCCTGCTTACTGTCCTGCTTACTGACCAATCACAGAGACACCTGGGGTCAGGTGACCCAGGCAATGAGCGCCCTCTCAAGCAAACTCCGAGACCGGCGCTGTGGAAATCATCCATCACAACAAGGCTCTACGCTCGGCCTCCTCACACCTAATGATCCCCTCCAGCTTCCTGACCTCCTACACTAACATGGAGAGACATCAATTAGATTAATTGCACTAGAGCTCGGTGCTTGGCTGGTTATTCAACCATCAGCGCCGATCGAACTTTAATTAAGAACACTCTCAACATCCCTCCTGTGTCATTGAGCCTGTGCCTGTGCCAGCCAGAGCAGCCCCAATGCAAGGCCAGTCCACTCTGACAGCTTGTATAAAGACACATTCGGCCTCTAGGGTTCTCTTAGCCATGCTTGTTAACAGCATACCAAGCAGTCGAAATGTGGCGGGTCCACACACTTCAAACGGTCGGTCAAGGTTGTAAAGCGAGGCGTAGCTTAAGAAGCTCTTATTACACTGAGGGTCTGGGAGAGCACAGACAGAGGCCAGGACCTCCACAGAACCAGACTTGATCAGGATTTTAACACAGGCGCCGTCCAATTAAAGTGTTGTTTTGTACTGTCTACTTTGTGTGTGTGCGCGTGTATTTGTGTCACGGGTGTGTCTTCGAGTGAGTATTTATTGTATTTGTGTGTATTTGTGTGTGGAGTGTGACTGTCTGCCGATGTGTGTGTAGGCAGGGAGGGGGATAAAGGAGGGATGTGTGTGAGAGCATTGTGTTGACAGCAGCATGCTGGGAGAACGTGAAGGACAGATGGCTGAGAGGAGGAAGGGTAAGCGACACCTCGCTCCACTCTCACACACACATTTACAACTCATAAAGTCCACTGCCTACAACACAGATGGTACTCTGGGAAATGTATTCGAAACCCAATATATTTCCCAATAAAACCTGATAACAAAGAGAGCAAAAGAGGGTGTTCTTTTCAAAACACAACAATTAAAATAAACCCTTTGAGAAATATGCAATTATTTCATGTGACAACACTGGCACATCTATAGTAACATCAAAAAAAAAACTGTCAACTACCAGCTAATCACAACCACATTCCCCTCCTCCCCTCAGCAGAAACGCGTGTAATTGGTTCAGCGCTAGTAAGGATGTGAAAGCACCAAGGTGCTTGTGGCCTTGTCTCCCCCCAGCAGGGAGTCTCTCCCTGGCCAGCACCTAGTCTCTCCCTGGCCTGGAAACCCTGAGGCCGACCAGACGCTGTCCCAAACAAGGCCTGCTGTCTGCTGGGGCGCACCTGGGGCTTGGTGGACGCTGGCGGCAGCGTTGGGGGATGCTCGTTCGTCACCGTGGTAACCATGGAGAAGCCCGAGCCGTAGCCGGCGGCAATGGGGGAGGGGGGTTCAGGGGGTGGGGTCAGGCTGTGGGAGAGGGAAGCGATGGAGAGGCCTTCCTTAGACAGATCGCTGGCCCTCAGCTCTGGCTCCGGGAAGAAGCCTGGAGAGGGGGGGGGGGTTGGGAAAGGGGGAGAAGGGAGGGAGATAGTGAGAGGGAGGGTGGAATGGAGTGAGAAAGGGAGGAAAGAAGGGGGGAGGAAGAGAGATAGTGGGAGGGAGGAAGGCGAAGGAGGAGAGAGAGAGGGGGGAGGGGGCATGGAGGGAGAAGGGAGAGGGAGGAGGCGGGACAAAGACAAGGGTGGGGGAGGAGAATGGAGGAGCAGACGTTATCATAGCTGCTCTCTGATGGATCAGAGATGAGGGGAACATTTTGGTATTGATTCAAGGATGACATTAAGTCTCTCACATACTACAGATACAGCTAAAAGAACAACCAAAGAACTCTCTCATCGATCTTAAAAAAAGATAAGATAAGATACAGGTCAGATAAATATCCTTTCAGTTATCTTGTACAAAGGAATGAATGAATGTAAAGAGAGACTCCCACAGGGTGGTGGGACTGTGTCTTCTCATCCAACACTTCCGGAAGCAACCGTGAGAGCTCACTTTTACCGTGCCTGCCCTTCTCTCTCTGACCACCGTGTCTCCTGGGCTCAAAGTGGTGCCCGTGCCCCTGGCCGTGGCCGCGGCCCTTGCGTGTCCCCATCCCCCCGAGCGGGTGATTCTCCCGTCCATGCAAGGGGTTCCTGAAGCCTGCGCGACCTCTCTCTCTCTCCTTGCCCGGGCCCATCTCCAGCCTCACTGGGTTCAGCCCTTCCAGGCCTGGCCCATCCTCCTCCGGCCAGCCCAGAGGCTGCAGGGGCCTGCGGGAGAGGTGCCCGCCTGGGGCTCCACGGGCACCCTGGACCCCCTGGCCTCCGCGTTCCCGGCCGTACACCACTGGTGGATCGGGGTACTGCAGGGCGTTCCCGCTGGCTGGTGAGGGCGGGGCGGGCCTCCTCTTGGTGTGTGTGGAGCCGGGCTCGGCGCTGTGTGACACGGCCAGGGTGGCCACCAGGAAGAGAGTCAGACGGAGGCACCAGGAGAGAGCCATCGTCTGTTAACACAGCGCCACCTGCTGGACAGAGAAATCACATTTCATGTTGGTCTTCACGGTGTTCATTTTGTTCGATACATGATCCGAATGATTCATTCTACGCTATACACGAACATATGGAAATACACTTTTAAAACCAACACGCCGACAATGGAGATGAAATGAGAGAAAGTTGGCTTTTTGTCCCGCAAGTCTTCTTCTCCAGAGAACAGTCCATATAGTCCAGTCCAACAGTCTTCATTCTGAAGAACTATAGTCACGTGGACTGGCATCATGTGACCTCCGCGTGAGGGACAGAGAATGGCTTTGATATTGCCATTGAGTCTACCATCTCAAGCCTCCTCTGCCCATCTATGGAGAGACCAGAGAGACCGAAAAAGAGAGAGACTCTAAAGAGACTCTGGGGAGCCAAGGCAGAGACCGGGAGAGAGACTGGAAAGAGACTGGAGTCCTGAGAGAGACAGGAAAAGAGAGAGACTCTGGAGAACCGTGAGAAGGACAAAGAGACATAGAAAGACTCTAATTGCTGTGGGTTACAGATCCGTGAGTCTGGTCTGAGACGTGAGGCAGTCCATCAGTGATTTCTAACTGGGTCACGTCCTTCCCCCTGCCTCACAAAGTCAGATCTAAGTTGGAGGTTGGTGCTTTTTACGTAGATCTTACGTCTGCATTACAGGAATAAACGCTTCTGGCATACCCTGCTTGGATGAGGAAATATACTGCCTTATGACCATCTTCATTGAAAGTAGGTTGTTTCTATACCGTTGCTATGGTTTGGGTTGCGTGTAATAGAATACGGTGTGGTCTGTCCTCCACTTGGATAGACTGCAACAGTCAATTACCGTGGCAACGTAACGCTAATGCTGTTCTCTGGCTAGCGACGGGTGCCTCTTTTGTGTTAAAGACAGACAGCCAGCGCTGCCCTTATAGAAAATCAATATAGAAGATGTATTGAGCCGTTGATGCTGGTGTGCGCGCACGCACGCATCCGCGCATCCGCAGGAGTGTCGGTCGATACAGTCTTGCCACGTTCATCACTTTGGGGAGACGCACACAAACTTTAGCCGCACACAAACACACACCCTGGGTGTCTAAGGTGGGTGATTCAGGCCTCTCTAAAACAGGCAGCCAGTGGGTGGGGAGAGAGGAGGGGAGGGGGGGAGCTGGGGAGGAGGGGAAGCCATCATGACCGGGGGCCTGTCAGGGGAAATTTGTAGCACCATAGCAGGCAGGCCTGCTGGGAGATTACTGGCTGGCAGGATGGTCGGGGCTATGTGTGTGTGTGTATGTGTGTGAGAGAGAGAGAGAGAGAGAGAGAGAGAGAGAGAGAGAGAGAGAGAGAGAGACAGAGAGAGAGAGAGAGAGAGAGAGGCCTGTCTCTGGGAGTTTCACCAGCTGTGATGTTTGCTAACAGCGGTGGGAGGCTAGCTGCGGTGAAACCTTCATCTCCTGGCACCCTGGAGTGTATGTTTGGTGTATTTGTTTGTGTGTCTGTGTGTGTGCTTGTGTGTGTGTTTGTGCGCATTGTCTGTGAGTGTGCCTATATGTGTGTGTGTGCGTGTACCTGCTGCTCCCCACACAGAGAGTGTGAAGAGGTTGGAGGCGTGATTGCTGCACATCGAGTGACGCAGTTGTGGAGAGGAGAGTCTGGTTCTGGGGTCTTCCCAAAGAAACGGAGGAGATCCAAACCCTTGAATCCTCCTGCTACAGGAAGGCTTCCTTCACCGGTATACAACTTGTTCCCACCTTCCCATTTCACCTCGTAGACCCGAGCTACACTCTGAGCACAATGATGAGATGGCATCGGAAAAAGGAAATTCGACCACACACAAAAAGAGAGTGAGACAGAAAGAGAGAAGCGACGCACGCCTCCACAGAAGCTGAATGAGCCACTACAGGAAGCCATGAGCATTCAAGTCTGAATAGGCCTGAGGTGAGAAGGAGATGAGTAATGGAAAGACTCGGTGAGTTCCTTTAGCCTACACTTGTATCCAAAGCAACGTACCCGCGACCAGTAGAGAAGCCCAGTAGAGCATCCAAAACCAGTGGTGTCCTTCTCCCTGCAGCTTTCAAATGTGGCTCCTTTGAGGGGACCCAGAAGGAAGGGTGCAGGGGGGGGGGCAATAGAACACCCCAGGATGTGAGTGTGTGTGTGTGCAGAGGGGTGTTGAGGCCCTTTTCCTCCCTGTACCCTCTAATGATGAACACAAGCCCTCCCCCGCACTGCCTCACACACACAGACCGCCTCCAAGCACACGACCCCCACTGACCCCTGTATTATCCAGCCCTGCATGACCAAGGTGGGATCTAACGTCCGCTGCCAGGGCCGTAGTGGAAGTGGCTGAAGGAGGGGCCCGGACACTGTCGCGGAGGGGGGGGGGGGGGGGGCTTTGATGAAGCCAGGTGCACCTTTAACACTTTTAACCACAGACGATGAGCACGGACAATGATACATTCACTAGCCCAGTCTTTGGCCGTGTTGAACCCTGGGGGTCCTCTTTGGACAAACCCACTGGGCTGCAGAGAACATGAGTTTCTGCTGGCTGGGTTAAAACAAGAGTGAGGGGTAGAGAAAGAGAGGGGGGGAGACAGGGAAAGAAAGGGAGAGAGAGAGAGAGAGAGAGAGAGAGAGAGAGAGAGAGAGAGAGGAGAGAGAGAGAGAGAGAGAGAGAGAGAGAGAGAGAGAGAGAGAGAGAGAGAGAGAGAGAGAGAGAGAGAGAGAGAGAGAGAGAGAGAGAGGGAGGGAGGGAGGGAAGTGCAAAGCAGCGAGGACTAAAGTTAAAGCCAATCTCACGGCGCTAGGACAAGGGCCAGCTCAAGAGGTCTGCTCCATTAACCAGAGATGAGATCTGAGAGCTCTCTGCTCTGCACCTTATCAGCCAGGCTCCACACTGAGAGGTCTTGGACAAGCTTCATACAGACACACACCACACTCACACAGCCCACTGGGGAACCCATGTACTCAAAGAATAATGTGTGTGTGTGTGTTTAATGTGTAGAAGAGGGTGTGGGTGTTAGCAAGGCAGGAGTCAGCGAGCCGCAAAAGCCAGCTCTGGCAGTTTACATACATCTATATCTTCAGCTGCTGGTCACAAACCATCTGGTTCTATCAAGCTATCTCTCCAGATAGTCAGGGTACTTGGAAAAACTTGCCACACAATCCCAGTTAGATGCTTGACCGCTTAAAGATATTACAGACATTTGCTTCAAACCCTGGCTATCCCCTCTTTCCATTTTGATCAGGTTACTTGCTCAGTGAGATGCTTGTAGCTGGTGGGTGATGTGCTCCATTTGTGATTGGTAATGTGGGACTGTCAGTGAGGGGGAAAAAGGTCAGGTGACCTTGTTGCTCCAAAGAGAACACCCCAAACCAACATGTCTGACTTCTTCACCGTTTTTGTTCAAAGAACAATGGAAAGAACACAGAGGACTAGCAGACACGGTTTCATGTGGTAAAAAATGCAATGGATTCCTGTTCATCACTGTCAGTATTAACTGACGGATGACTGCTCGCCAGATACAATGAAACCTGTAAAAAAGAAATAGAGAAAAAAAGCCAAACTGTTCTGACTGAGGCAATCTCTTCAAGGATCAATAGCCTTGATTTCAACAACTGAAAATGTTTTCTTCCTCAACCAAAAGGCCTCCGCACAAACAATACCGGAGGGGTGGTGTGTGTGTTTGTGTGTGTGTGTATGGTGGGGGCTTCACACATTGACAAGGTGGTTTGGAAGCTTGGGGGGGGGGTGTATTAGTTGCGCTGAAGCTCCCTGGAAAGTGCTTTGGCAGGGTGATAAAAAGAGCCATAAGGAAGGTCCATCTGTCAGGCTGAGAGCTGGGACCTTGAGAGCCACAGACTGGGTGCTGCTGTGGTGAGTCTCATTCAGCTGCGGCTCCCACAGATGTGGGCCGCCGCCAAACCCTGCCACCGCCGCCGTTGCACGGCAACATCACAGACACCGTGTAACGTGGCCCTTATCTTCCTGTGGAGGACACGCACGCGCATACACACACATTTGCACACACACACTCATTCACACACACACACACACACACAAACTAACTAACAAACCCATTTTCTCTCTCTCTCAGCAGTGGAGCCTCCTCCAGACACCCACAGAAACACGTTCCCTTTGAGACACAAACAGCAGCAGGAGCCGGGAAACACACGACCCACTGACAGGAAGGAGTGAAAAGACACAAAAGAGAGAATGAAAAATCAAGAGAGAAGTCGGATGCAGAGGACAAGAGATATGAAGTGAGAATGAGAGAGAGACAGAGAGAGGACAGAGCGAGACCCCAGCGCGTGCGTGTCTGTGTCTAAATGATTATAGAACATGAGCATTCCAGACGGATATTTTGGAACGGCATATATTGTACACCTTGGCTTACAAACAATAACAACTCATTTTAGTAACCTGTGGAGAGAAAGATCCAGCCTTTCATTAGTGATTATGATCATGAAGAGACTACAGCTTTGGCAGGTCCTCCACACACACACACACACTTTTGCCATGATCCAGCTGATCTGACTAATTTCTCATCATGCTTGGTACAGGTGAAGCTAGGATCTCCCCATGTCTGCTTTCATTTGACTTTGTATTGGATATCTCTAACAGTGACACATTACCTGAAATGTACACTAAAACACATCCACAAACAAACATCAGTTTCCTCATGGCCCTTCCTTTACTAAAATAATGTAATTTTGCCTATTTTCTGAGATTCAACAGTACTTTGTGCTGAACAAAGATTCACATGACATGCAAACATCAGGAAAAAATATGTAAGATGATAGATATGGGCTCATTTCAGGTATGTCCATAACCAGCCTATTCCATAACAAATTTAGTTTAACTTTTTTGAAAGCAACAAAAGTGGACGTTTTGAATGTACTTTGTAGGGAAATAATTCGATCACCAAATTAAGGATCGAAATAAATACGTACGATAGCACTGAGATGGATATTTATTGTAAAACGACGGCCAAAGGATTCTTCATCAACTAATATAAAACGAAAATAAAATGATCTTACCCGCGTCTGTTCTGTACAGTTAAGGTTGTCTATAATTGCAAAAGCGAGACAGTCATAAAAGTCTGTAGAATTATGCAAAAAAAGGGGGACTGAAATTCCGTCCGTGCAGTCCACTCACTGCAGGATGTGTAGATCGTTGGGATTGTTTCTGGTTTATGAGGAGAGTCACAGCCTGAGTGCGCGCGACCAGGCTATGCGCGACCACGTTGTGGCTGATGTCAGCGTTTGTCCCATTCAGAGTTGAACAGACAGCTACACACAGGTGAAGCCGATAAGAAAATATCATACGGTGTAATTTCCATGTATATTGAAAAATATGAATTACGTTCTGTTGGTTGAACCTAAAGCTTCAAACAGAAAATTACTGGGCAACTAAAATGTATTACAGGGTAAGTAGCCTAATCAAGGACCCTGAGCAAATGGAAATTAATAGATGTATTATATTTATACAAATTAGAGTGCCATCTTCTGGAACTCTATTATATAATTATCCAAACAAGCATTTCAATATATATAACAAATCAATATAATAAGCTGTCCGCATTCACTAAAGCATTTGACAAGAAAGGAACATTAAACTAATGCGCGTTCACGTGGTGTCGGCAGGGGTAATGATGAAGAGGAGGCACAGCGGGTACGTCAGGACCCCCCGCGTGGCACCGTGCTCAATCAGCACATGACTCCCCGATATAGCGCTAGCACGGTCGGTGGGCAAACACCTCCGCACTGTGTCTCTTATCTACCAAGGGTGCCCGGGGCACTTCATAAAGCGCTTTAAACATGGGTACCGACCGTGCTGGTTTGGGTTATTCCCCGAGATACTTACACATATCGTACTCGCCTACAACAAACAACACAGATGTGTAAAATATAGTCACCATTTAATTTAAAGTGATTGTCAGGAGAATAGCATACATTCCCTACTAAAACTTGCACCATGAGCTCTTACACTAAGTAATGCAAATGAATTATATTTACACTTTTATATCACACGTATGTACAAATGATAATACATAATATCACAAATTGAGTCTACAAATCAGGCTAAGCTTTGGAAACATATAGCAACTTAAAAACAACCTTGACTTAAGACAGCAAAGTAAGTCATTGCCCAGGAGAGTACACTGTGAAGGCTAACATGTACCACTGATCATTTCACACTCCTCCAATGGCACATTTCTCAGTTGCACGTCAATCGGTGTGTGTCATTACTTTTGTGAAATGTTTTTTTTTTTTTTAAGGATGGAACTTCTCACCTTCATACCTTATCCCCTCCTCATCTCATTACCTTGTCTCCCTTTTACATTTGACCATTAATACTATTACTTGGAAATCCATTACTGATTATAGTGAGTCAAGTTTGCTTAAAGAAAATGTTTTTAAAAGTACAGATCAACAGTTTAATATTAGATGTTATATTCACAGTCTTGATTCGGACCACCCCTAAAAGGTCAAGCAAACAGTGAATGAAGTACTGGTTGCAGAAAATATAAGTAAAACACTGCCACCTTCTGGAACTCTAATTTACTTTGCTAAAAACAAATTCCCTGATAATGGTATGAATACTTCTGGTCTTGACCTCCAGATCCTCCATTTCCCAGCTATTCTACCTGACTGGGCAGCACCAGACCAAGCAGCCTAATGAGGCTCATTGGTAGACTCCTAATGACACTTGAATAAAGTACACAATCCCAGTGTGCTTGTATTTCTCCATTAAATGGAGGACCTAAATGGTGACATTTTGTGTGAGTCACGCTTGCATTGATCACGACAACAACCTGAAGGCACGTTAAACGCATTTTGTGAAGGGAAAAAAAAAAAAAAAAAAGAAGAAAGAAAAACAGTTTAGCCAGTGAAATTGATAATTACCCTGGTATCATAACATTCAAGTGAGATCCCCCACCACCACCCTAAAGTCCCACACCCACCCACCCACTGTGGCAGAGCAGCGTTGCCATGGGAACCGCTGGGATGCTGACGCGTGACGACGGGGTACTCGCTGATTACGGGTTTTGTTTCCATGAACTGTCTGTCCCTCTTTCGAGCTGGCACGCATGCACGCACGCAGACACACATGCACCCACACACACGCGCACCTCCAGCAACCACTAACGGCTAACTGTGTATAGGCTCTAGTGAAACCAGAATAAAACACAAAACAATGAGTACAGTTTGATATAAAGAAACATTTCCTGTATTAAATCCCTCCGCAGGTCCATTGTCATTGGTTGTTGATAATGCCTGAGCCAGTACCATTCATCAGGTAAGTCGTGATTTCATCCAATCATAAACACCAGCAGGACTCCTCCAGCCTGCTCCTAGACACAATTATAGATGTGTCTAAATGTAGCTCCTCTAGACTTTTGTTTTTTTGGTTTGGGTTATTCCCCAAGATACGTAGACATATCGTACTCGCCTCGTACTCCTCTAGACTTGTACTCCTCCAGTTGGGCCCAAATAGATGTAACCGCCTACAAGTAACTCCTATGGATGTATACAACTATGTGAAGCTGCGATAGATGTAGAGTACATCTAACACAGGTGTCCATACCTGCTCCTACAGATACACTCCTATAGCAGCTCCTATAGATACAGCATGTATGGTGCATGTCATGTACACTCCTACAGTTGTGTCTGTGGAACCCATCAGCCCGGAGGAGTCCTGGGGAGCTCATGACGGCGTCAGCGCCGCCGACTCCTGGTGAGGTTTCAGGGGCACCTCGTACTTGAACACCACGCTGAAGAGCTTGCCCCCCAGCCGGTCGGCCAGCCACGAGTTCTTGAGGACGGCCATCTTGAGGCTCTCGCAGCTGAGCGAGGCGTAGTAGTTGGTGTGGATGGCGCGGCCCATCCCCTCGATGATCACCAGGTCGGTGTGGCGCTCGCGCACAACCATGGCCAGGACCTTGTCCAGACGACTGAGGAGAGACCAGGGGGAGACTCGCTCAAGCTCGCTAACCTCCACATCTGAGACTAGGGGTTGACGCTAACCGGATTCTAAATGACTATTTTTAACATTGTTTGTTTGTTTATTTATGATTATTATTATGTTTATTATTATAGTAAGTTGTATTGCTGATAATTTACTGTTGTGATTATTATTCATGTATAGATCCAGGTACAAATGCCAGCGGTTATTGGTTGGAGAGGAGAACTGACCTCAAGTCTAGACAGGGAGAGCTGGAGCCACTCTGGACCAAGACAAGCTTGTCCTCCTTGACGGCAGTCCTGACACACACACACACACACACACACACACACACACACACACACACACACACACACACACACACACACACACACACACACACAGACAGACAGACAGACAGACAGACAGACAGAGACAGAGAGACAGAGAAACAGACAGAGACAGACGAGACAGACAGAGAGACAGAGAGGCTAACATCACACGTCTCCTCTCAGTATTGCCTTCTCCCTCCTCCCCTCTCCCAGGGTTCCACCGAGTCACCTGACTGACAGGAGCGACCACAGCGTTGGCCACTCAGCGCTGAGCGCTTACAACAACTCACTGAATGACAGGGTCCATGGCAGCAATCCTCTCAGTCAGAATCTGCAGTTCACCATTGGTCACATCATTCAGAGCTGGAGCAGAGTTGCTGGCAAGTACAACCTTTAAAGAAAGAGAGAAAGAAAGAAGCTTGGAGTTGTTATGAGGGAAGTCGTGTTGTTAATCACAGTTGTCAATGAAATATCTTGAGTGAAGGAAGCAGTGTGTGTGTGTGTGTGTGTGTGTGTGTGTGTGTGTGTCAGGGTTACAGTCCTGGCAGGGATCCCTACCTCTGTTCCTCGAGAGAGGAGCTCTCTGACAAAGGGGAACACCCCCAGAATGATGTCTATCCCACTATTATCTACGAAAAACAAGGCACACTTGTGAGGAGGACCCTGTGGAGAGAGAGCGAGCGTCAGTAGTTCTCCTTCACCGTTCCCCAGCATCACACCAACACACATTACACCAGCCTTGCCATCAACTTTACACACACGCAAAAAATACTCATCCTCAAAGGGTTTTACAATATGTGATTATTACTTCATATTATACGTTCATTAAAATTTTTTATAGTATTTTGTTTTTTCAATATTTTTTTATATATCTAGTATATAATAAATCACACTGCAGAGGCGAGCAGCATTTTTACCTTCAGTCTCTCCAGCCATTGGTCAAAAGCATCAACGAGCCAAGGACGTTCTAGAGGAGGAGGGATAAGAGGTGTCAGTAGCTGATCCTCCTTTCAGGGCTTTTCAACGGTGACTAGAGGAAGCCAACTGAATGACAGCAGATTGGTCAAGACAAAATGTTTTTTCACACACGAAGCAGTGGAGATACAGAGGAACAGTACCTTCCAACTGTCGCTTTGCCTGCTCAAAGCCAAACTCTGGATCGGATTCCAGAACGCTGTGGAAACAAGCCAGGGAGTGACAGTGAATGAAAGCGAGAACATTACATGTCTAGCAAAAGCATAATTTGTGTGTAAAAAAAAAAATGCTATCCTAACATCCTTTTAACACATGTTTTACAATTGTACAAACAGGATGTCACAATTTTATAGAAAGACAATGAGACCAGTTTCAGTGAGTGAGTTGCATTGCCCAGAATGACCTGTGTTGCACTATGCATGAGACAATAAATCTCTTTGACATTGAGTGTTTCGAAAAACTCAGTTCTCGACACAGTTGTTCTGACCAGGGTTTAGGACCCTGAATCCGAGGCCCCCAGACTGGCTCCAGCGGGCCCTGTCCTGGCGGCTCCACTCACTCAGACACAGCCTTGGCCCCCCAGTCGAATACGTTCCCCGCCAGCAGGCCCCGGACCAGGGCAAACTGCCTCTGCTCCCAGCTCAGCTGCTCCAGGGAACTCACAGCCTTCTGGTAGTACTTGAGGGCCATGTCATTCTCCCTCTGCTTAATCTGAGGGGAGAGGAAGTGAAAGAAAGGAGAGGAAGGAGAGGAAGTGAAGGAGAGGAGAGGAAGTGAAGGAGAGGAAGTGAAGGAGAGGAGCTGAGAAACCAGTCTTGGACACAAACGGACTGAAACGATACCCGAGGAGAAGTACAAGACACACAGGCAGAGGAAACAAGAGAGCCACACGGTGAGACAGCGCTCAGACCTTAGAGTAGGGGTCGGGAAAGTTGAACTCGTTTAAACAGTGTTCTCTTGTGTCTAATAGACTTCTGACAGTGAGGGATCCATAAGCACTAGAAGTGAGAAGAGAAGCACTCTACATTAGCAAGAAAGAAACACACTCGGAAATACACAAAATAGACACACACACACTATCCTCTAATCACAACTACTCACTTAATAAACAGTGACAGTCATTTCATCAACACCCAGACATTGCGCAACTTCAGCCTTCATTTGAACATCATCTACATAAGTCTAGATCTAGAGTAGAATTAAGCAATGTTAGATGAATTTAAAAAGATGCACACACACAGAAGATGCTAAAGAGACAGTTACTGAGCTCTAGTCTAGAAGGTTCTAACAGTGCTGTGCAGATGCTTGCTCGAGGACCACGACGTGTGTCCTGGCATGTGGAAACGGCTGTTCTCCTTACAAGGGCTGGTGTCGCAGGGTCTGGAGCTTGTGACAGTACTTTTGACGGAACTTCTCCGCCCGCTCCGAGACCTCGGGGAGGTCTGGCTGGCTGGCCACAGCCCTCTTCACCACCTGGAACACAACCAGAAAAAAAGAAAGAAAAGAAAAACCAATAAGAGGTTTTCTTCTCTGGGGGTGGGCATGGCTCAGTGGTAGAGCACTGGACCGCGGATCAAGAGGTCACAGGCTCAAATCCTCCCCTGTACGTTGCTTGGTTAAGAGTCTGCTAGATAAACATTATTATTCTCTGAGGGTTTAGGTCGGATCTCAGTTGTTGTCGACAGTTCATGGGAGGTCTTGTCGACAGTTCATGGGAGGTCTATATATATATATATATATATATATATATATATATATATATATGATATTGATGGAAGGTCTCTCACCCCGTCCAGGGCCTCCTGGAAGCAGTAGAGCCAGTAGTCCCTGGCCAGGGCGTCCTCCGTCAGGTCCACCGTGTCGGGGATGTAGGAGGACGCATCCTGCAGCAGGGGCAGGTTCACCAGCTGTCGCTCCAGACGGTCCATCTCCAACATATCAAACTGGAGGGAGGGAGAGAGGGAAGGGAGAGAGGGATGGAGGGAAGGGAAGGGAGAGATAGATAGAGAGAGAGGGAAGGGAGAGAGGGAGGGAAGGGAGGGATAGAGAGGGAAGGGAGAGAAGGGAGAGATAGAGAGAGAGAGGGAAGGGAGGGATAGAGAGGGAAAGAAACAAAAAAAGAGAAAGAGAAAAGACAGGAGAAGGTGGGTGAGCGGTCAGTCGTTGTTTCCCTTCACAGCTAAGAGGCAGCCTTTGACACGTCGCACCAAGAACAAAAACCTCCAACTTCTTTGCTAATGACAAGCTCTCCGAATGGCCTTGAAGTTAGTACGGCAACTAGGTACACAGTTAGGCTAGACACACACACACCAAGCACAGTGGATTACATGTCCAGTACTACTAAAGAACGTTGTCCTCAACTGAATACCATTCTTTGTTAAATAGTGGTGTAAAGCAACGTAGTTGATACGAAACATAATCCGAAAAGTGACTCTTAACCGCCATATGACCTGAACCGGGAGTTTTGTGTTTGATTTCTGGCACCACTATTATTTAGTCACATCACACCTTGTTATTATGAGAAAAATGTCAATAAACCAGTCCCCAACACATCTCAAAACAACAGCAAGGTCTACAGATAGGACCACTGTCTCTGAGGTCAATCAGATAGGAATCTAAAAGCAGGTTTGCTTTGGAGTCTGGCTGTAAGGGTCAGGACCACTTGTGGAGAGCGCAGGGCTGGAGCTGCAGCAGGTCGACAGCACAAGCAATGTCCTGAAGAGCCCCTTTAAACATCCCCACCCAGGCACAGAGTACTTACTGGAAACTGGAGGAAAGGGGAGGTAATCAACAGGCAGGAAGATAGAGGGAGGACAGACAGAAGAAGGAAACATGAAAAACAAAAGAATGTCAGGTTGAAAAGATCGATAAGGGGTATGGTCATATTAGGACAACGCCGGTGACATTTCCAGGGTAAAATACCAAGACATTTATCTCAGCAATGGGATGAGAAAGAAAAAAAAAAAGAAAGAAAAAAGAAAGAGGCATACTGAAGATGTGGGGAACGGTGAAATGTCACGCAAATGAAACTGCGCTATGTGGGTTAGGAGCGCCATCTTGTGGTGTGGGATAAGACTGACCTACACAGCTCATGCCAATGAAAGCACGCTAACCAACTCTCTATAAACCAATGGAGCGCTCACTAAAGTCATTTGTGCGGTTTAAGCATAGTGCTGCTAACAATGTGATTCACCAGTTTGTTCTGATTGATTGAAACCATCGCCATCTGGTCAAATCATCTCAAACATCTGTCTGGTTCAGAGGTAGAGGGTTGTGGGGGTGGGGGAGGGTATAGGTCAGCAAAACTTTCCAACCCTTTCCTCACCAACACCTTTCTTCCTGCTCCCCAGGGAAACTTAAGGCTAACGTTTGGCCGGACAGACCGCACGCATCGTCTCTCTCGTGGTGGCGTTTCCGTAGCGACCTACCGTTCCGCTGCGGGCCCTCTGCATGGGGTTGAGGTCGGGAGACACGCTCATCAGCCCGGAGCTGCCGGCGTAGTTCTCCCCCCAGCTGTACAGGTTGGGATCTGCAGCGGCCAAGGAGCACACACCAACATGGGGGTCGTGATGACACCCTCTTTCATGGATACGATGCATTTCATTTGGTCGACACTTCGATTTATTTATCCAAAGCAACACAGGACAACAAATATCATGGAAGAAAGAAATCAGGGATTTCTGATGTGCTTATGTGAATCTCTATCGGTAGATCAGTCATATGCTTCGTTCATGTACTGTATGTGTCCTAACTGATTCATGTACTGTGTTCTTCACTGAATTTCATACGCCTGTTGGCTGTGTGTTGTCTTGGTTTTCCCTTTCTACTAGAAATGCTGTCTTCTGACCTTCATGCCTCAGAGACCCTCTAGTAACGTTGTGTCTGAACTGGTCATTTTATGTTGAGGTGTTTGTTAAACTGTCTTTCCAATCAGTTGGTAGTCTATTAATGATAAACCCACAGCCTGAACCTGACAGTCAAACTCTCCTAGTGGAGATGAATGATACTGGGAGTCGGATGGCTGAGCGGTTAGGGAATCAGGCTATTAATCAGAAGGTTGCCGGTTCGATTCCCGGCTGTGCGAAATGATGTTGTGTCCTTGGGCAAGGCACTGCACCCTACTTGCCTCGGGGGAATGTCCCTGTACTTACTGTAAGTTGCTCTGGGTAAGAGCGCCTACTAAATGACTACATGTAAATGTGTGGAGATGAATGATACCGTCTTCTGCAAACAAGGAGTTGTTTGCCTTCACAGCGGCAATAGAAACCAATAGAGGTCAACAGAAACCCAACACTGGGTGGAATGGGAGCTCGGGTGTTCATCCATTAGGAGAAAGCTACTTTACCGATGTAAACAATATGTAAGTATACAGTCATGTTATCATTATGAGATAGACCTAAAGCTGAGCGCCCCCCTCCAGAGCCCCTCCCTCCAGAGCCCCTCCTGGACTTACTGTCCTCCTCTGCTCCTTTAAGAAAGGCCCCAATGGCTCCCAGGTAGCCCTCGTGCCTGAGGAACAGAGCCTGGACTTCACCCTGTGAAACACACACACACACACACTCGCATTAGACTCATTTCCAAGCACTGTCATCAACACACAGCTTGAGCTACACTGACGCACACACACGCAAACACACAAACAAACACACTGGGTGTGTGAGCCACGTGAAGCAGGGGCCAGCCCTTGCCTTGGTGAAGAAGTTGATGCTGTAGGTGATGGTGTGCATGGTGACAGGGTGGCCCCGGATGAAGAAGCCTCCAAAGTAGACCCTGGTCAGTTTGTGCAGCTTGGCGTACAGGCAGGCCAGCTGCCCTATGTCATTGCTGATCATGTGCAGGAGGCTCTTGGCCATGTCCTCTTTAGAGAACTCTGGAACATTCCGTGTTTGAGAGCAAAGAGAGATCGTTAGGCTCAATCAAGCGTGCCTTGTGAAACTGAGTATTCCGACATTTGGTCGAGAAGGAAAATGATAAGACAAAACCAAGCAGGATCCATGTGCTGTGGGTGGATAATTAGTTAATGTTTTGCAGATTAGGGTTTAGTATAACATATTAGGTGTGGTATAGGTTCACTTCATATAAACCATGAACCTACCGAGAGCCTGTCACAACTTCAGTATATTGCTTTGTGAGGCTTTATGGCACAGTGCCATTTCTGGCTACATTTCTTAACTGTCAGCTACTAAACTAAGGCCACACTAGGCCGCTAAACTAGGTGATAGGTCACTGCCAGCTCTAGAGGAATGTACATTGCACAAGCAAACAGATAACACTGTGAGTCATTCAGTCCCTTTTCCTTCCCTGGTTTAAAAAGGCTTACCAAATAGATGGCATTAGACAGTTAAGACATGCTAATCACCTTTATTAGCAGTGGCAGACTTTCCAAAGCTGCTGGCTATAAGGTCTCCAGTCATGCCCAGAGAGCCATAGGATCCTCCATAGATGTCTTTGACCAGCATGTCAACATTGGTGTGCTGCCCCCTGGAGGCCAACTGAAGCAGCTCATCAAATCTCTGCATGAAGGGAGAGGAGATAAGGAGTGTTTTGGCCTTGAAGGCTCCTATTATACTAGGTTCCCACACCTTCTTAAACATAAAATTTAATGTATTTTCAAGGAATTTCCAGGCACAATTCCCTCCAAAACGGCATTATTTGACACACGGATCAATGTTATACAGGTCTTTCTCAAAAAATTAGCATGTTGTGATAAAGTTATTTTCCATAATGTAATGATAAAAATTAAACTTTCATATATTTTAGATTCATTGCACACCAACTGAAAAATTTCAGGTCTTTTATTGTTTTAATACTGATGATTTTGGCATACAGCTCATGAAAACCCCAAATTCGTATCTCAAAAAATTAGCATATTTCATCCAACCAATAAAAGAAGTGTTTTTAATACAAAAAAAGTCAACCTTCAAATAATTATGTTCAGTTATGCACTTAATACTTGGTCGGGAATCCTTTTGCAGAAATGAATGCTTCAATGCGGCGTGGCATGGAGGCAATCAGCCTGTGGCACTGCTGAGGTGTTATGGAGGCCCAGGATGCTTCGATAGCGGCCTTAAGCTCAGCCAGAGTGTTGGGTCTTGCGTCTCTCAACTTTCTCTTCACAATATCCCACAGATTCTCTATGGGGTTCAGGTCAGGAGAGTTGGCAGGCCAATTGAGCACAGTAATACCATGGTCAGTAAACCATTTACCAGTGGTTTTGGCACTGTGAGCAGGTGCCAGGTCGTGCTGAAAAAATGAAATCTTCATCTCCATAAAGCTTTTCAGCAGATGGAAGCATGAAGTGCTCCAAAATCTCCTGATAGCTAGCTGCATTGACCCTGCCCTTGATAAAACACAGTGGACCAACACCAGCAGCTGACATGGCACCCCAGACCATCACTGACTGTGGGTACTTGACACTGGACTTCAGGCATTTTGGCATTTCCTTCTCCCCAGTCTTCCTCCAGACTCTGGCACCTTGATTTCCGAATGATATGCAACATTTGCTTTCATCCGAAAAAAGTACTTTGGACCACTGAGCAACAGTCCAGTGCTGCTTCTCTGTAGCCCAGGTCAGGCGCTTCTGCCGCTGTTTCTGGTTCAAAAGTGGCTTGACCTGGGGAATGCGGCACCTGTAGCCCATTTCCTGCACACGCCTGTGCACGGTGGCTCTGGATGTTTCTACTCCAGACTCAGTCCACTGCTTCCGCAGGTCCCCCAAGGTCTGGAATCGGTCCTTCTCCACAATCTTCCTCAGGGTCCGGTCACCTCTTCTCGTTGTGCAGCGTTTTTTGCCACACTTTTTCCTTCCCACAGACTTCCCACTGAGGTGCCTTGATACAGCACTCTGGGAACAGCCTATTTGTTCAGGAATTTATTTCTGTGTCTTACCCTCTTGCTTGAGGGTGTCAATGATGGCCTTCTGGACAGCAGTCAGGTCGGCAGTCTTACCCATGATTGCGGTTTTGAGTAATGAAACAGGCTGGGAGTTTTTAAAAGCCTCAGGAATCTTTTGCAGGTGTTTAGAGTTAATTAGTTGATTCAGATGATTAGGTTAATAGCTCGTTTAGAGACCCTTTTCATGATATGCTAATTTTTTGAGATAGGAATTTGGGGTTTTCATGAGCTGTATGCCAAAATCATCAGTATTAAAACAATAAAAGACCTGAAATATTTCATTTGGTGTGCAATGAATCTAAAATATATGAAAGTTTAATGTTTATCATTACATTATGGAAAATAATGAACTTTATCACAATATGCTAATTTTTTGAGAAGGACCTGTATACTAATAATGTTTATAATGAGAACTAACAGGCTTTACAGAAGCTCCCAGACCAAAATTGAGGAAGAGAGGGAGGCTTGGAATGTATAAACCCTTCTCAGTTGTGCTGTTACAGTGATGACAGACTTACTTGGTATTTAGCCTTCTCTAACAGCAAAGCACTTCAATTTATATTATTGCACAAAACAACATACATTCCAAGCACCCTCAAGGACCTCCTGTCTATTTTCAAAATCTTCCAAAAAATCTTTCAAAAAATGTCAAGGATTTCTAGGACCCAAGGGAACCTTGTGGCACTTAACAACTGTGGTAACATGATTCTGGAGTGTGGAGTCAGTTGTGCAAATGAAGGCCGATAATAGGTCTCAGTATAGTGGATTTACAATGTGCCACGTACAATGAGGAGCACAGGCTACTGCTAGGAGTGTGAACATGGGTCTTTACCTTTGTTTTGGTGAGAAGAGCTCCCAGGCCCCAGAAGGTTCCGCCACCTATAGAGCTTCCTCCTATACGCTCAAACTTATCCTCAGACTCAACCTGTTCAGGGTCAGAAGTAATCAGGAAGGAATCCCAGCGAGAGAGAAAAGACGGCAATAGAAAGAGAGTCACAAGAGAAATAACGTGAGAGTGTGTGACGCGGATGATCGGGCTGTTACCTTGACGATGGACACCCCAGAACCGATGTTGACGAGCAGGTATGGGAAGATGTCCGGGTTGGAGTTCTGGAAGCGGAACTCTGAGTCAGCGTGTTTGGCGTATACAAAGGCCTCGTGAGGGATGTTCCTCAGGACAAAGTTACAGCCCTTGATGAGGCACGTCATCTCATCTTCCTTGTTCACTCTGGCTCACCCAACAGGAGAAAAAGCAGACAGTCATAGTTTGATAGACCAGCCTATCTAACACAAAACAGCAATTTTGTCATACTGATAGAATGCTACAGTATGAAGAAATACAGGAAGTTCAACTGAATCACTTACTTGAGCTTCAGCTTTTTCTCGATGAGGTCTTTGAACTTGTGTGCCCCTCCACCTGTCGCCTTGATCACCTTGGTGTCTGTGTTAACCAGGTGGTCTTTGATGAAGTCCAGGCAGGTTTCAATGTAGGCATTCTCAAACTTGATGAAGTGAAGTCGAGCCGTGATCTCCTCCTGCACTGAGATCTCATAGAGAGGGTCTCCGTCTGCTTCCTGGAGGATAAAACAACAGTCACTACTGCAGAGTACGGTAGGAAATGCGTGCGCACACTAAATATGAGCGTAGGTCTGTTTTAGATGCATTTATTTATTTAATAAGATTAGCTTTGAGCCCTTAATGCTAACACGTTACGCAAGTCAGCTATGTCACATACTCAAACAGGTGTTTACGTTCATGACGGGGGAAATAAGGGGGGCATCAGTAGCCTACCTTTACCTTGTGGTCGAATGAGCGAACCTTTGCTACTTTATGTTGAACCGTGGAGTAATACGCCAGCTTGGTCAGCGACCCACCTTCCAAGCAAAAAAAAAACAAAACAACGTGCGCTGCATTAAACAACTTTGCATTAAAATTGGTGCAAGCTGTACGTGGCTAGCCCTACCTCTACATGAAGGAAAGCCAGAGATGGCTCGTCAGCATTGAAATAATGAGCTTCCACGTATCTATGCACATTGGTTTATAAAGAATTGTACGTTAACACACTTACACACAATGGCTAAGTAACACAAGACATGATTAGTTAGCTAGCTAGATACCAATGCTACCTAGCTAGCTGCAATAACTCGCTACGTTCCACCAGAAACTGTAAGCTAGCAGTTGGAAACAAAGCTGGAGGTACATACCTATGTCTATTGCAAACCTCTTTGCATTTTCCAAATTCCGAAAGATTTCATCGGGTGGCAGCGTAATGCTTTTATCCATGCCTTGATTACTCCTGTCAACTCGTTCACATTCCGCCATGATCAGATCTGCTGCGGCTGATCGGCTGTGTTCGTGTGTGTGCAAGGCTGGGAGTTGGAAGGGAATGGTCCAATCAAAATCAACCCGTACTTTGTGTTCTTTTGCCCAACATCGTTTCATTTAGGCAAATGTCTTGACACATAACAAAGTTGAAGTTTTGTCAAATTTACTGTCGTATAATAATATTTCCAAACAAAGGTTTATATGAGGTGCATATATTGAATATGTCTATGGATATACCCATTATGAATACATCTTAGACTGAACTAACATTTTATGAAGTTCTATAAATAAACAGTTGTGTATGGTATCATGTACCTCATTGTTTCCCATCATTCTACCTTAATCAGAGAGGAGTTGGAACCAAGCTAATTGAACCACGCTGTAGGCCTACATTGGCTGAAATAGGTTTTTGTTTATTTTGTTACAGGAATAAGTGTCACAACAAACTGTTGCCCAGAAAACCTTTCTTCTCCAGTGAAAACATATTGATACAACAACTTACAAACAACTTCAAGACACACATAGACCTACACTCAGAATGACATCTGTGTGTGTGTGGGTGTGGGTGTGGGTGGGGGGGGGGGGGGGGGGTTGTTGGCATTGTTTATGCAAAACAAACTTCGAATACTGAATATAATTTCAGACAACTGTTAATTATTCAAACATGAGAATGTAAATTGTATATTCATGTTCACACAAATTCCATTGAAATTAAATTTTTCCTTCACAGAAGGGAATTGTTGAGTGTTTAAACATAGGTTGCTCTAACCCAGTGGTAAGTGATTCTTGTCAATATGACCAGTGTTTCCACTTTTCCACAGATTTCAAAATAACAGGTCCTTTGAACAAAATACAACATTGGGCTTTCGTATAAAGCTAAATCAAATTATGTTCAAAGTCATCATGTGGAAGAATCTGCTAATCTGCTAAAACAATATCAATGAAAGATACAGTGACAAAGTTATTTCAAAGAGGTTGTTCAAAATATATCAAAACATATATCTAATATTTTTTACTGACTTTAGAAGTCATTTTAAATGCAATTCATAACAACTGAATTAACTGGTATGAATCTGAAGACCTCATACAATGGAGAACAAACATTTCTTCCTTCACTTATAATCTCGGATTTATTTGGTCTCTGACCAAAATGATCAGTTTGCTGTCCAGTCTGTGGGTCTCTACCAGGGCCTCCAGGGGGCGCTGTTGACTGGACTCTTCTCTTTACTGATGATGTGCTTGGCTGGGGAGCTCAGCTGAGGCAGGTCAGTCTCCCTCCTGTTCTTATTAGAGGATGACTGCTGGCTCTGGAAGTGGCTCAGAAGTCTTCTCTGGGACTCTGTCTCCATCTCCTCCTTGGACAGGAAGTGCACCATCTCTTGGACACACCTGGAGTGACCCTGATTGGTAGGTGCAGAGCAGGAAGAGGAGCTGATTGGCTGTCTCATCTTATTGAGGAAACTGTCATCTCAAGGATTTCAACTCCAGCTTGAGGTCAGGCGGCTGGTTGAGGAGTTCTGGACCCAGGAGAGTCTTGAGCTGCTCAATGCTGCTGTTGATACGATCTCTATGTAACTTCATCACCTGTGGCTTTCTAAGCTGCAAAAGAAAGAGAGGAAACACATTATTAACCTGATTCTGGAATGTAACATGAATAAAGATCATTACTATTTAGCAGTTGATGTCAGTCTGTGACATTGGGTCTTCAATTTACCTTGTTGGTGAGAGTCAGGTGTTCCTCAGAGCAGGTTCTTGCTGAAGTTCCTGTAGGAGTCATGGCTGGATCTCTGTGTTGTAGAGTTCACTGTGTAGGGTGAATCTGTGTAGGGTGAACCAATCTTCTATTGGTTTAATCCTTCATATAGTCCCAAATCTCCATATGAATGTGTGGGTCTTGGGCTGGTTAGAGTTTCTCACAGTCTGCAGCCAATGGGAGAGCTTGTGAGGACAATAGTCACATCTCAGGGGAGCAGGTGGAGGGCTGGGGGGTGATGGAGAGAGACTCACAGAGCGCTGTGTGGATCTGGGAAAGTGGTGACCCTGTAAAGAGATCAGATCTGCTGCCTGATGTTGGGATCAATGACTCTGTCAGAGCACACGCTCATCCTCTCAACACACACGTGTCATACTGGCTCAGCTCCTTTACATGAGATTGTACAGTGCAACCTGATCATCAGCAATGAAAATCATAAGAATTGGACACATCATTGATAAACTCACATGTTTTAATGTCTTGGTTAACTTATTTTGACATTGAAAAGTTCTGTAAACCATATGATTCAGACAGTTTGTTTAAATTAAAAATTATTATTTATCTGGAGTCAGGTGGCTGAGTGGTTAGGGAATCGGGCTAGTAATCAGAGGAATGTTGGTTTGATTCCCAGACGCCCAAAATGATGTTGTGTCCTTGGGCAATGCACTTCACCCTAATTGCCTACGGGGAATGTCCCTGTAAGTCACTCTTGATAAGAGTGTCTGGTAAATGCCTAAATGTAAAATGCTTGGACAGATAAGATGAGATACATATCATTTATGTCATGCTTTAAAATTAATCTAAGAAGCTTGTGTAGTCAATATTAGTTTAGTACATTTAAGTAAGTGGTCTCTAAACTCTTTAAGATTGTTTATTTTCAGGGAGGTGTTAGCCATCTTGAGGTCCAGATGTAGCAGATGTGTTGAGTGTTTTAAGTCAGGTAGTGTAGAGAACTGATCTGAGTTTCCCACACTGAGTCCTGTGTCCTGTGATCAATGTACTACAAAAGAGGTTCAGGACACTGTTTGGAGCTTTAGTGATGCTATTGGCTCTGTGTTGTAGTATAGTCAGAGCCTGACGTCACAGATCACCCGAGGAGAAGGAACACAAAAATGATATAAACTTTTCAGTTTCAGCACACAACTGTAAAGACTAAATTATTTGGTTAAATAGCATACAACCATCTTTGTCAACAGGTGCAGATACGACACCCTTAATATTTTGGAACTGAAACTATTAAAACACTGTAGTCTGTTTAGCACAAAACAGAGTGAGCCAGAGGAAACAGAGAAAAAGTGACACCATGAAAATGCAAACGATTTCAACATTTACCTCTCGCTCTTCCTGGAGCGTGTGTGTAATCCACCAGACAGTCTGGTGCTGGTGAGACTGATGATGCTAAAGACACTGAACTGTGACTCTGCTCTCCAGAGCTTTCCCACACTTTGCTCATTGAGGGAGTTTCTAAAGAACAATGGAAGTGTGCCTTGTTTAATGTTAATTAATCTCCTCATAAGCAGACAGCTAAAGCCCTCTCGGGATTATGATAAATATAAGTCAATTAGAAAGGTGATGCACACCAATATTTTGGCATGTGAACTAGGTTGAAACTTACCCTTTAAATAATGGACGCTTGTTGTCAACAAGCTATTCACTGTTCCATTTTGAAAAGACAACCTTCTAAATGTTTTCAGTTAAAAATAAATAATATAAGGTAAATAGTGTGGGATGCAGTGCCCATGATGGAGATTTAGATTTAGGATGATTAAACATCAAACTGTAACAACATTGTAAATTATTATACACATGACTCATCACTTCAGGACTATTAATTTAGAATATTTAACAAAGTTAAGATGATAAGGATGGCAGAACCTACGAGACATTGTGGAATTTTGTCAACAAAATTCCTTTCCCCATGACCCCTAGGGTTTAGGTCTGAATCTATAATCCCACAGAGGGTCTGTGAGTCAGCTTTCCTCAGTTTCCCACACTCTATTCATTCATTGTCATCAATGAGGGAACAAAAGAAGTGTGTCTTATTACGCATCACAGTAACCATGGGAATTGGGAGTCCTGTCTAGTCCTAGTCTAGTCAGTGATGGGTAGTCTAGTATATGAAAAGACAATTCAATTAATGGCACAAGAATGTAAGCTTCAGTGTTTTGTTATTTTTCTCATGAAGGTAAAGAAGCATAAAAAGGACATAAAAAGGTTTTGAACAGCAGTCTGTCTGTATTTCATTTGACAAGACTTCTTAGTTTGATAGCGTTTGCTATGTTGATGTTAGTTCCATCACTGTGGTGCATTCCAGGGATGTTATATTTGCAATATTTGTCAAACACAATTTAGTTCAACTCAACTACTGGTACTCGTTAACTGTTTCGGAAGACTACCCCAAGAAAAACACTTCTCCCTGGTAAAATAATCCATCATATCGATCACCCTGTGTGTTAAATGTATGAAGGAATGACTGGAACAGGTAAAACCATGATGATATTGGATTCCTAAACTGTAGACTATGTAAAGTAGCTGAGCATGTACTCTGTCAGAGTCATTGATCCCAACATCAGGCAGCAGATCTGATCTCTTTACAGGGTCACCACTTTCCCAGATCCACACAGCGCTCTGTGAGTCTCTCTCCATCACCCCCCCAGCCCTCCACCTGCTCCCCTGAGATGTGACTATTGTCCTCCCAAGCTCTCCCATTGGCTGCAGACTGTGAGAAACTCCAACCAGCCCAAGACCCACACATTCATATGGAGATGTGGGTCTATATATAGAAAGGATGAGGCCAGTAGAAATCAGATTCACTCTACACAGAGAACTCTACAACACAGAGATCCAGCCATGACTCCTACAGTCACTTCAGCAAGAACCTACTCTGAGGAACACCTGACTCTCACCAACAAGGTAAATTGAAGACCCAATGACACAGACTTACATCAACTGCTAAATAGTAATGATCTTTATTCATGTTACACTCCAGAAACAGGTTATTTATGTGTTTCCTCTCTTTCTTTTGCAGCTTAGAAAGCCACAGGTGGAGAAGTTACGTAGAGATCGTATCAACAGCAGCATTGAGCAGCTCAAGTCTCTCCTGGGTCCAGAACTCCTCAACCAGCCGCCTGACTCCAAGCTGGAGAAAGCTGACATCCTGGAGATGACAGTTTCTTTATTGAGCCGTCTGCAGCCAATCAGCTCCTCTTCATGCTCTGCATCTGCCAATCAGGGTCACTCCAGGTGTGTCCAAGAGATGGTGCACTTCCTGTCCAAGGAGGAGATGGAGACAGATTCCCAGAGAAGACTGCTGAGCCACTTCCAGAGCCAGCAGTCATCCTCTGATAAGAACAACAGGGAGACTGACCTGCCTCAGCTGAGCTCCCCAGCCCAGCACAGCATCAGTAAACAGAAGAGTCCAGTCAACAGCTTCCCCTGGAGGCCCTGGTAGAGACCTAAAGACCGGATGTCCTCTGCTTCATTAACTGATCATGTTGGTCTGATGAGTAATGAGTTTCATCCTCAATCTTTGCTTCGAGGTTGTAAATGCTTTCACTGACTTATATTCAATATTTGAATATGTTCTTGATGTCCTTGTATTGCAAATGAGGGATTCTGATGTGTCATTTAAACATCACTTCAATTTCTCTGAAATGTGTTTTTCTATGTAGCCTCCAGTAGGAGAAATTACAGTCTTTGTATTTTTGACAAAGTGAATATGCTGTATGTCTGTTCCCTGTAGGAATGTTTCATAATGTTTGCTGCCTTGTTGAGAGACGTTCATGCTTATGCCTAATAAGCTTGTGTATTTCATACAAATATTATTATTGTCAGAAATGCACATCCGATCAGATATTTTCACGTTCTCTGCTTACAAATTATGTCTGTGTTTTAGACAGACAAAATGTATTCATCTCTGTTTAGAGATATTAAAAAATACATGGATGCTCGTTATACACTCTGCGAGTGAATCAGCATCTGGCCCCTTCAGTGAAGGCCCTGTTTTGTTGAAAAAACTGGTTTTACAAATCGAATGTATTCGTCCTGAAAAATCAATTCAAAGCGAATAAAAACAATCACAGAATACTGTTTGCTGATTTCATTGATTGTTTACAGTTTTCACACATAATCTGTTTGGTCCGGCATCCCCTTTTTAGGCTAATAGAACAGTTACAAATATGATAAAATAAATGGTTCGGAATCCGTAAAAAGCTATCACCTAACCAAAGTATGTTGATGCGTAGCCTACATTAAATAATACACAAGCCATCAAATGGTACCGCATCTTTATATTTGTCATAGGATAGGCCCTACATGTTATAATTAATCTTTAAATGGCAATGAAGCCTGTACATTAGGGATGTTGTCTAAATAAAACATACAATAACCTCTCTGATGGTGCAGTTAGGGTTAGGGTAAAGCTCTCTCTTGGAAGTCGCTTTGGATGAAAGCGTCTGCTAAATGCATTGATGTAAATGCAATTAGCCAAACACACTAAAAGAGCTTTGTTGATGATGGGTGTAGCGATGGGCTTTTATTTGATCATGTTACCTAAAACTTTGGCCTTGCATTTAATGATGTTAACTTGGTGGGCTTGTTGGTGCTCTTTACAATCTTCACTTTTATGGTGAAAACATTGGGTTTTGTAGCGAGGTGAAGTTAGTTTAATATTTGACATTTAACATTCGTCTCACATTCGGGAAACGCTAGTTAGCGGCGTCGTGTTAGGGACCAGGCCATTACTACCCAGGTAATTTGGGACACTTTTTGGTAGAGGCTCCAGTAGACTTACAAAAAAACTGTTAACTCACTCCAGTGGTGTTTCTGTAAATGGTTTTAAGGCTTAGGAACATTTTCATGTTAGAATGAAATGGGAATACACAGTATTTTAGGAGCTACACACTTTCAAACATAACATGACACCCTTTCTCACTCAGGCAGCATTTTCAGGTAATGTGGGACAGCTTGTGTGGTAAAGTGGGACAGTCATCGTCTGTCAGTTTAGGCCTATCGTCAATATTAATAATAGTTAGTTCATATACAACAATGCAAGGGTGTGGCAAGATTCATTTAGTTGGATTTGACTTGTACAATAGGCATAAAATATAACTGATGTAAACCTTTGTGATCTGCAGTCTGTGCTTGCTAGCTAGTCACGAGTCAGACTTCTTCGATGATAAATAAACTCAGCCTGACAATCAGTACACACAGTTTTAGTTTTGTCAACGAAGCCGTCTCACAACTTTTTGAAATGGAACTTCCCATCTAAAAGCCCTCTCTCCATTCAGCTACCGTCGGCAGTCTAAATCATGTGACGACAGGTGATTCCCAGGGTCAAAAAGAAACCTGTGTTAACGGCACAATTGTTGTGTTAAAGTGAAATTGTGTTATGCGTTAACTTTGACAGCCCTTCTTTTATATCGTAAACAAAGCATTACTAGATGTCCCACTTTACCTGAAGAATGCTGTCCCACAAAAAAAAAAAAATGTTAACAAAGCATTATTTTACACATTTTTGTGTGTTTCAATCAGTGGTTAAACCCCTTCATTATGCTGCAATAACACTAATTGTAACTTAATTTCTTAAGTTCCTAACTAAAATTCCTTTGCCAGCCTTATCATTGAATAACAGGATGTCATATGCCGCTGAACTTTCGATACGTTTTTTTCTGGACCTCCTGTCAAGCCAGATCACGCATACTCAGATGATGTCAGACAAATAAAAACCACTGCATTATGACTAGAAGTGTTGTATTTAAAGTCAAGATCATCTCTGGTGATTGGATGTCAGTTTTGCACATACATCATCAAAATGCTGGCCTACTTCCACACCTTTTACATTTTCATAAATTTCAAACAAAATGTTAATACATATAATCTCTGAAAAAAGCATGAAATCCTCGCTAATTTCAATAACTTTTTCAGAATTGTACTAAAAAATCTCAAATATACACCAAATTATTCTAATTAAATCCAATCCCTTAAAATTTTCAATAACGTTTCAAACAAAATGCTAGAACATTTCTCATCTCTGTAAATAGCATCAAATCCTCGCTAATCAATTCTGAAAATGTTAAGATTAGGAGGATTTCATGGCATTTTCAGAGATGAACGATTTCTTGCTTATTCTTATAATTTTGTACCGAGGTGAAGTTAGTTTCATATTCGACATTCGACATTCGTCTCACATTCGGAAGACGCTACTTTGAAGCGCCGAGTTAGGGACCGGGTGAAAATTACCCATACAATTTTGAAAAATGATGACATTTATAATATTTGTATGACTATAAAACCTCAAACAAACAGCAGAGCATTCCAACAATGTCTGGCCTACTTCCAAACCCTTTACTTTTTCAATAAAACATTTTAAAAAATGATAGAAAATTGCTAATCTCTGAAAATAGCATGAAATCCTTGCTAATCTCAATATCTTTTCCAAACTTGGGTCAAAAAATCTCAAATACACACCAGATTATTCTAATAGTGTCTGGCCTACTTCCACACCCTTTACTTTTTCAATAAAACATTTTAAAAAATGATAGAAAATCGCTAATCTCTGAAAATAGCATGAAATCATTGATAATCTCAATAACTTTTTCAAACTTGGGTCAAAAAATCTCGAATATACACCAGATTATTCTAATAGTGTCTGGCCTACTTCCACACCCTTTACTTTTTCAATAAAACATTTAAAAAAATGATAGAAAATCTCTAATCTCTGAAAATAGCATGAAATCATTGATAATCTCAATAACTTTTTCAAACTTGGGTCAAAAAATCTCGAATATACACCAGATTATTCTAATAGTGTCTGGCCTACTTCCAGACCCTTTACTTTTACAATAATGTTTTTAGAAAAATTATAGAAAATCGCAAATCTCTGAAAATAGCATGAAATCCTTGCTAATCTCAATATCTTTTCCAGACTTGGGTCAAAAAATCTCGAATATACACCCGATTATTCTAATAGTGTCTTTCCTACTTCCACACCCTTTACTTTTTTAATAAAACCTTTTAAAAAATTATAGAAAATCGCTAATCTCTGAAAATAGCATGAAATCATTGCTAATCTCAATAATATTTCCAGACTTGCGTCAAAAAATCTCAAATATACACCATATTATTCTAATAGTGTCTGGCCTACTTCCACACCCTTTACTTTTTCAATAATGTTTTAAAAAAAATGATAGAAATCGCTAATCTCTGAAAATAGCATGAAATCATTGATAATCTCAAAAAAAATTTCAAACTTGTTTAAAAAAATCTCTAATATACACCTGATTATTCTAATAGTGTCTGGCCTACTTCCACACCCTTTACTTTTTCAATAATGTGTTTTAAAAAATGATATAAAATCGCTAAACTCTGAAAATAGCATGAAATCCTTGCAAATCTCAATACATTTTCCAGACTTGTTGAGAAAAATCTCAAATACACACCAGATTATTCTAATAGTGTCTGGCATACTTCCACACCCTTTACTTTTTCAATAATGTGTTTTAAAAATGATAGAAAATCGCTAAACTCTGAAAATAGCATGAAATCCCTCTGAAATTTTATAGAAGACGAGTAATCATGTCATACAGGAAGACAGGATCACAATCCACCACAACGGATCAATTGACAGTCTCAGCTGTCAAGTCTTAGGTAAAACACTTTATATATAAGGAATATTTTGAATCCAGTCGATACTGACCTGACTGAGAGAGAGAGAGAGAGAGAGAGAGAGAGAGAGAGAGAGAGAGAGAGAGAGAGAGAGAGAGAGAGAGAGAGAGAGAGAGAGAGAGAGAGAGAGAGACAGACAGACAGACAGACAGACAGACAGACAGAGAGCGCAAATTAGAGAGAGAGGTATGTGTAAGATTACTCTGATGTAACCCCTTGACACACCCCATCACTTTGAGTGTCTGCCTGTCAGAAAAATTGAAGATGTATCTTTTTTTATTCTGTATAAAATGATACTGTGTTCAGCATTCCTTGTGTGGAAAGAGAGGCCTACTCCCAAACCTGGAATAGATGGAGACGCAAACTCTGGTGACCATTTGCTTGACACCTATATGGTCAACTAGGGTTGATGACGCAAACACTCACACACACGCGCGCAAGGTCTATGCAAGGGAGCCAATGAAAGAAGAGTTATGAAGAAATTGGGATTTC
This sequence comes from Hypomesus transpacificus, assembly GCF_021917145.1. NCBI lineage: Eukaryota > Metazoa > Chordata > Actinopteri > Osmeriformes > Osmeridae > Hypomesus > Hypomesus transpacificus. The sequence goes on along the minus strand of NC_061068.1, from coordinate 12,310,020 downwards.
CTATGTGCGTACATTATTCACTTATCAATAGAACTAGTCATTGGATACTAGTTAGTAAGTTCTCATGTAAACTTGCTATTAATAAGAGTAGATTGTGTCTATGTGTTAGGATTAATAGATGTTCGGGGTCAGGAGAAAGTACTGGCTAAACGTTCCTTGTTATGACTACAATTAGAGCTCCATATGAACTCTCTAGTCTGAGAGTTGTCATGGTGTTGGGAGCAGTGAATCTCTTTCTCTGAGACTGTCGTAACGTCAATACTGTCTGACTGTCACAATCTATGTTTACATTCTTGTGCCCTATAAAAGATGGTCCTCCGGCTTTCAGAGCTGAGAGAGACATGATTGAGACCTAAGCCTGGTGTTGTGTTGTCATTTATTGTCAGAGATCTGGTTCTTTGTTTGGCAAAACTCATTGCCACAACTTGTGCCACTGTGTTTAAATGCACGCTTAAGATAAAAAAGAAACAGGCAATGAAAATAAGCAAAGGCTGTAATCATAATATATGTGGGGTTCCATAAAGGTTATTGATTGAGATTAGTGAAGATTTCATGGTATTTTCAGAGATTAGCGATTTTTTATCATTTTTTTAAAAACATTATTGAAAAAGTAAAGGGTGTGGAAGTAGGCCAGACACTATCAGAATAATATGGTGTATATTCGAGATTTTTTGACCCAAGTTTGAAAAATTTATTGAGATTATCAATGATTTCATGCTATTTTCAGAGATTAGCGATTTTCTATCATTTTTTTAAATGTTTTATTGAAAAAGTAAAGGGTGTGGAAGTAGGCCAGACACTATTAGAATAATCTGGTGTATATTCGAGATTTTTTGACCCAAGTTTGAAAAAGTTATTGAGATTATCAATGATTTCATGCTATTTTCAGAGATTTGCGATTTTTTATCATTTTTTAAAATGTTTTATTGAAAAAGTAAAGGGTGAGGAAGTAGGCCAGACACTATTAGAATACTCTGGTGTATATTCGAGATTTTCTGACCCAAGTTTGAAAAAGTTATTGAGATTATCAATGATTTCATGCTATTTTCAGAGATTAGCGATTTTCTATCATTTTTTAAAATGTTTTATTGAAAAAAAAAAAGGGTGTGGAAGTAGGCCAGACACTATTAGAATAATATGGTGTATATTCGAGATTTTTTGACCCAAGTTTGAAAACGTTATTGAGATTATCAATGATTTCATGCTATTTTCAGAGATTAGCGATTTTCTATCATTTTTTTAAATGTTTTATTGAAAAAGTAAAGGGTTTGGAAGTAGGCCAGACACTATTAGAATAATCTGGTGTTTATTTGAGATTTTTTGACCCAAGTTTGAAAAAGATATTGAGATTAGCAAGGATTTCATGCTATTTTCAGAGATTAGCGATTTTCTATCATTTTTTAAAATGTTTTATTGAAAAAGTAAAGGGTTTGGAAGTAGGCCAGACATTGTTGGAATGCTCTTCTGTTTGTTTGAGGTTTTATAGTCATACAAATATTATAAATGTCATCATTTTTCAAAATTGTATGGGTAATTTTCACCCGGTCCCTAACTCGGCGCTGCAAAGTAGCGTCTTCCGAATGTGAGACGAATGTCGAATGTCGAATATGAAACCAACTTCACCTCGCTTAATTCTGTTTGAAACTAAAGGGTGTGGAAGTCGGCCAGACATTATTGCAATACTTTGGTGTCCCCTTTGAAGTTTTAAATTCATAAAAATATTATAAAAGTCATAATTCTTCAACATTTATTGGTAGTTTTCACCCGGTCTCTAACGCGACGCTACAAATCAGCGTCTTCGAATGTGAGACGAATGTCGAATGTCGAATATGAAACTAACTTCACCTCTGTGTGTTACGTTTTGTTTTCAAATCGGCATATTCCAATAATCGAGGCTTGCATGAGGGAATATGGTAGTTCTCCCGTAATACTGTAAATCCAACCTAATCTGTTTAGTCACTATCAAGAGTTTAAGGTGATTCATTTTTATTGAACTGACCTATTTACAAAGTGACACCGTAAACGTGATGTTTTCTTGATCGCAAGCGTTTCGATCGGTTCATCATTGTCAGGTAGTTTATCTGACTAGTGGTGTTAGTACAAGTAGGCCTGTCATTACCTACTTTTAAACTTGACATTTTGATGAACCCACCAGTGAATGTGTTCTCTACTACGCCAAACCATCAAGTTGTGAGTATATGTGATAAAATTGAGGAAATTTGGTTAGATTTGCTTTACAAATGTATTTTACTTCAAACATAAACAACAACCGGTCATTCCCTTTGCGTTCATACAATACAGCACAATAAACAAGAATCTGTATCATCATACATAACTCATCCTTTTCAAAATGAAGGCAGGGGTGTTAATGCTCTTGCCACCTTTTACTGAGGCAGTATTTCTAATATTCGAATTCATACCTGAAAGCACTAGGTCAACATTTTCACAGAAAGAATAGAGCAGTTTAATAGCTGCTTCTAAAAATGCACACAATGCATTCAAAAGGAATCAGCAACTTTACATGAAGTGCAAAACTTCTAAAAAAAGGCACAGACTTAATGTACGTGTTATGGTCTGGTTAGATCTATAGGGAGGCCAACACTTGGGCGGAACCACTCCACAGGATAGCTTCCAGCACCAGAACAACAACAACTGGAGCTACATATTTACATGGATAGTGCAATAGGCAGGGTAGGGTCTGTGACAGCAACTGTCGGAAGAAGCGACAGATACGCCAGTCACATAGCCTAAATTATAGTCTCTCATCATCTGGTTGAAAAACACAGTCACAATTATCCTCTGAACTTGGAACTCTGCTTCCCGGCTTGTTCTCCAGGTCACTGTTGGAGGCACAGGGGAGCCAGGTCGTCCTCTGAGCCAGGGAAGAGACGCAGGATGTCCCTGGAACACTTGGAGTAGCCGTTGTAGGACAGCAAGGCCTTCCTCAGAGTGAAGAATGAGGCTGTCTTCTCCAGGAGGTCGGAGGTAGGGATCCCGTTGTGGAGATGTTCTGCCAGAATGGCCTTCAGCTTCTCCACTCCAATGCTGCACCTCCTCTCCAGCATGTTGAGTTTACACCTGATAACAAGACAACTGTCAACACCTCCTCACTCACACCCAACTTCCTGTTCTCTTTGACAGCATCTCTGTCTAGGACAGGAGGATGTTGTTAAGTGAACTTACCTGAGGTGCACCTGGGGCTGTTGCTCCTTCAAGCTGTCCTGAAGAGTGATATCCAGGTAGGCTGACATTTCAGATTTTGGTCTGAGTTGGCAGCTTTGCTAGAAATGAGTCAAAATTTTACTTTTGACGTCCTTCGTCAAAAGTTGTTCAGAGGATAACAGTTGTAGTGGCCGCTTGCTGGACTCAGTTGATGTTGCTTGCCTTGTGGATGTTCAGAGGACCTTCACTAGAGAGCTCTCCATCTCCTCTCTGTATTTATGCTCATTCTGCTCCATGTGTCAAGATCTTCAGCCAATCAGAGAGCTCTAATCTAGGGACAATAGTCTGTGGGAATAGAATGACAGGTGGGAAGTTGCTCCCCAAGCCATATGGTAATAAGGTCTGTCAGGCTAATTCCTGGGAAAGTATCTGTGCCAGGACTAAGTCTGTACCATATAGTAATGCTTTACAGTGATGTCCAAACTCACACACTGATGTGTTCATGTGATTCATATTCTGGACCTGTAGAAAGCAAAAGTATATATATTTATGACAATTAACAAAAACGTTGCAGTTGATGGGAAGCAAAAGAGCACATTTTTAATAACAAAAAGTTATAAAATAATGTATTTAAATGGTTAAGATATTTAGTTAGTTTGTTTTTGAGGTGAGTTATAAGTGATCCAGATGGCAGTGGGGGTCACACTGCCTCCTAGCCCAGCCTGAATCCTGCATGGGAACAGTCTGAAGGCTTTGTGGGAACAGACACACTTCTATTGTCTGGGGGGTTGAGCAGGCTGCATACAGAAGTGTGGGAAGCCGTGTGTCCCTGTGGCTCCCAGCCCCAGAGAGAGGAGGGCGTGTGACTGGGGCATGCTCAGCCTTGTGCAGGGAGCCAGCTGTGGAAGCTGAAGGCAAGGAAGTATGCTGCCTGGGGCTGCAGGACCCACAGGAGGAAACCAGCACCAGCTCACAGCTGCACAGCCCAGCAGAGGCACAGTACCTGGGAGCCCAAGGCAGTTCAATACAGGAAGCTCAGAGCTACTCAATACAATCTCGAAATGTGGGTGGATATAAGAGAGAAACATATTTAATATTCACAGCAAAAAGCACCCATTGGTGTATTTTCATTAAAAGGGGTGTTTTTTTTGTTGATAGATGTTTATGGAAAAACAATGATGAAAATGAACATTTACTTCAGCATTGAATCAGATATTCTGTATTGGTATATCTTTTAATGCACCATGAAGGTAAAAAACAATAATATTAAAGGGATATCAAGTGGATCAAATATTTGTGGCTGAGGATTAGATAACACTGTACAATCTCATGTAAAGGAGCTGAGCCAGTATGACACGTGTGTGTTGAGAGGATGAGCGTGTGCTCTGACAGAGTCATTGATCCCAACATCAGGCAGCAGATCTGATCTCTTTACAGGGTCACCACTTTCCCAGATCCACACAGCGCTCTGTGAGTCTCTCTCCATCACCCCCCAGCCCTCCACCTGCTCCCCTGAGATGTGACTATTGTCCTCCCAAGCTCTCCCATTGGCTGCTGACTGTGAGAAACTCCAACCAGCCCAAGACCCACACATTCATATGGAGATGTGGGACTATATATAGGAGGGATCAAGCCAGTAGAAATCAGATTCACTCTACACAGTGAACTCTACAACACAGAGATCCAGCCATGACTCCTACAGTCACTTCAGCAATAACCTACTCTGAGGAACACCTGACTCTCACTAACAAGGTAAATTGAAGACCCAATGTCACAGACTTACATCAACTGCTATATAGTAATGATCTTTATTCATGTTACACTCCAGAATCAGGTTATTAATGTGTTTCCTCTCTATGTTTTCCAGCTAAGAAAGCCACAGGTGGAGAAGTTACGTAAAGATCGTATCAACAGCAGCATTGAGCAGATCAAGTCTCTCCTGGGTCCAGAACTCTTCAACCAGCAGCCTGACTCCAAGCTGGAGAAAGCTGACATCCTGGAGATGACAGTTTCTTTATTGAGCCGCCTGCAGCCAATCAGCTCATCTTCCTGCTCTGCACCTACCAATCAGGGTCACTCCAGGTGTGTCCAAGAGATGGTGCACTTCCTGTCCAAGGAGGAGATGGAGACAGATTCCCAGAGAAGACTGTTGAGCCACTTCCAGAGCCAGCAGTCATCCTCTGATAAGAACAGGAGGAAGACTGACCTGCCTCAGCTGAGCTCCCCAGCCCAGCACAGCATCAGTAAAGAGAAGAGTCCAGTCAACAGCACCCCCTGGAGGCCCTGGTAGAGACCTACAGACTGCAGCTCTACTCCCAGACATGACCATGTTGGTCAGAGATTAACATTACCAATAACACTATTGACAAGTGAAGATGATGTTCTGTATGAACAGAACGATTGCTGATTTTGATATTGATCATTACAATCTGAAGCTTTTTTGGTTACCCAAACTGGGTATTATTCATTGAATCTCTCAGATTTCCTCTGATCTGTTCAAAGGTCAACCAATCTCTTCAGGTTAATCCTGAATTTCACACTACATTTTTGTAGTATTAATTTTGATGTGCATCTCTGTGAAGTTTGTATCAGTTTGTTTCTATGTAAACTTTCAGTAAGTGATACATTATCACTGTTCCTTCATGAGGATTATTTACCCAAAATGGGTATCACTATTATCATCTTTCTGTGATTATTGTTAAACTATCTGTTTCAAGATTAATATATTTACTCAAACTATGAATAACTTTGAAATATTTCTATTGAGGAATATCAAGTTTTAATTGTCAAACTTCTGTTCATGTTGGACGGATCTAAGTTTTTCAAAAGGATAGTTCTTTAATATGTTTTCTCTACTCTGGTAGTTTATGTTTAAATATGCATTGTGAAAGGAGAACATTATTTTCTCTGTAAATGTACTGTTTAAGCTAGACCGATCATTTGCCTTTTGTAAAGACAGACGTTAAATATCTATCCTCTACTCTGTTAGAGTGCTTATTATGCATATGTTTTATTTGTGTGAAGAAAGGAGAACGTTCTTTTCTCAGTAAACTAACTGTTTATGTTAAATAGTTCAATGTGTTTTTTGTAAAGACAGATGTTCAATATATATCCTCTACTCTGTTAGAGTACCTTGTGTCTTGGAAACGTGTCCAAGGTATGTTGTGATGTTTAATCACTCAGTTTGCCTAATGTTGAGGTATCTATGATGATGTGACTCTCTGAGTCAATTTGAATAAATACAATCAACTGAATCTTTCTGGTCCTTGTGCAAAACTCCTCTTTTATTTGTTGTCATCATGATAACTTTATGATGCTTTCAGTAGAATGCTAAAATGATAATAATAATTACCTGACATATTACAAAGGTTTTAGGCTCACTTTTTGCTGGTCAAAAACAAATATACAGTACAATCAATAATGCAAGCCTGAAGACCTTGTATTTTCGAGAGCTATTTAAATGAATTTACCACTAAGATACATTCACGCAAAAACAAATATAGCACTTTTTAGATTATAATATACAAATGAAAGTAAGTTTGAAATGCTTCAATTAAGTTACAATATTTGTGGTAAAAAAAAAAGATGAACAGGATCACACATTCTTGTGAAAAATTATTAATCTTTTATAGATATAAACTGCTTCAGTTTGATACATCTTTATGACTTCATAGCTATTTTACTCTATAAGTTGAAGGTTTTTCAAATAAATATCAGCAGCATTTTATCAGTACTCACAGATAAAGCTCAAAAACGGTTTCATCGTATTGTACTTCAGATTTGACAGAGGGGTCATCCTTCATATCTTATGAGATGTGCAATAAGACACACTTCTATTGTTCCTTAATTGAAGGCAGGGTGTGGGAAACTCAGGAAACCTCACTCACAGACCCCCTAAGGGACAATAGATAGAGACCCCAGTCCTGGAGTTTAGAGGTCAGAGAGAAGGAGAGAGAGGGGGGGTGCTCCATTCTGGACCTTCTTTTACATTCAATCCAAAACTATTTAGCACTTCAGGGTTGGACAACATTCTGATTTTTCATGAATACAACGAAACACCTCATTTAGAACATTTAAAACATATAAATTCTGTGTGAAGTAGTTTTTATATAATATATTTTGATCTATGTTTTTTCCTCATCAAACATGTTATTTTAGTGGCATTCCTCAGACTTAAGCTTGTAGCACCATCTAGGCTACAATATAAACAACTCTGTAGGTATTTGATTATAGTTTATCACGTGCTGGTTCATAATAGCAGGAACAGACACTTTAATAGGTTGAGATGTAAACAAACATCAACAACGTTACCTTATCCTCACATATTACTATTTAGCTCATTTTATACAAACGTATTTACCTCCTGCAGCTCAGCCAGGGATGGGGTCATTGGTAACTGCTTGGATGGAGATACATTTGCATTGAACAAGTCACACGTGTATTGTTCTGTAGAAGCTTCCTCAATGAGCAGAGTGTGGGAAAGCTCTGGAGAGCAGAGTCACAGTTCAGTGTCTTTAGCATCCTCAGTCTCAACACCACCAGACTGTCTCTATGGGGAATTGGCACACTTTAGGAGGAGGAATATTATCCTTCAAAGGAATTTCAGGCTGATGTCATCTGTCAGCCCAGAATGTCAAACATGTACAGAACAAGAGTGTTCATATTTAACTAACACCAACATTTGTGTGACCAAATTGAGAATATACACCTGATGGTATATTACTTTTTGGCTGTTTTATGACATTCTTTTTTTATCACTCTAACTTTATTAATGCTTGTTGTGGTGATCATCCCACAGTATCAGCCAGTGGTGTTTTTTCCCTCCAGATGGCCAGATGGTCTGTGACGTCAGGCTCTGACCATACTACAACACAGAGCCAATAGCGTCACTAGAGCTCCATTCAGTGTCCTGAACCTCTTTTGTAGTTCATTGACCACAGGACACAGGAATCAGTGTGGGAAACTCAGAGCAGTTTTCTACTCACACTACAAGACACTCAACACATCTGCTACATCTGGACCTCAAGATGGCTAACACCTCCCTGAAAATAAACAAACTTAACGTGTTTAAATACCACTTTTACTGAAATGGACTAAACTAAAAACTCATTTTAAAAAGTATGTACCTGATAATGACTACATGAGCTTCTTGGATTTATTTGGAATCATTACTTTTTTAAAGAGGTATGGCAGTCAATTTAGAATATAAACAAACCAAATGTCTCACATGCTTTTATAAGAACTGATTATGATTATAATGAACTCAACATAATTTCTTGAAATTTTACTTTTAAAAAGTATCGAAGAAAACCCATGTATGCATGCTTCTCATAACTGAAGGTTAAGTTACATGGGAAAATCTAACATTAAGGTGTTTCAGTATCACACGTGTGTGTTGAGATGTTGAGCGTGTGCTCTGTCACAGTCATTGATCCAAACATCATGCAGCAGATCTGATCTCTTTACAGGGTCACCACTTTCCCAGATCCACACAGCGCTCTGTGAGTCTCTCTCCATCACCCCCCAGTCCTCCACCTGCTCCCCTGAGATGTGACTATTGTCCTCCAGCAATAAGGACACTGAGCATGAGGCTGCCCCACATTCATCATTGTCTTCCCAAGCTCTCCCATTGGCTGCTGACTGTGAGAAACTCCAACCAGCCCAAGACCCACACATTCAAATGGAGATGTGGGACTATATATAGGAGGGATCAAGCCAGTAGAAATCAGATTCACCCTAGACAGTGAACTCTACAACACAGAGATCCAGCCATGACTCCTACAGTCACTTCAGCAAGAACCTACTCTGAGGAACACCTGACTCTCACTAACAAGGTAAATTGAAGACCCAATGTCACAGACTTACATCAACTGCTAAATAGTAATGATCTTTATTCATGTAACATTCCAGAATCAGGTTAATAATGTGTTTCCTCTCTTTCTTTTGCAGCTTAGAAAGCCACAGGTGGAGAAGTTACGTAGAGATCGTATCAACAGCAGCATTGAGCAGCTCAAGTCTCTCCTGGGTCCAGAACTCCTCAACCAGCCGCCTGACTCCAAGCTGGAGAAAGCTGACATCCTTGAGATGACAGTTTCTTTATTGAGCCGCCTGCAGCCAATCAGCTCCTCTTCCTGCTCTGCACCTACCAATCATTGTCACTCCAGGTGTGTCCAAGAGATGGTGCACTTCCTGTCCAAGGAGGAGATGGAGACAGAGTCCCAGAGAAGACTGTTGAGCCACTTCCAGAGCCAGCAGGCATCCTCTGATAAGAACAACAGGGAGACTGACCTGCCTCAGCTGAGCTCCCCAGCCCAGCACAGCATCAGTAAAGAGAAGAGTCCAGTCAACAGCGCCCCCTGGAGGCCCTGGTAGAGACCTACAGACTGCAGCTCTACTCCCAGACATGACCATGTTGGTCAGAGATTAACATTACCAACATCATTATTGACAAGTGAAGATGAAGATGTTCTATATGAATGGAACAATTGCTGATTTTATTATAGATCATTACGATCTGAAGCTTTTATGGTTCTTTGTAAGGACATTTACCCAAACTGGGCATTATTCATTAAATCTCTCTGAGATTTCCTCTGATCTGTTCAAAGGTCAACCAAAATCTTCAGGATAATCCTGAATTTCAAACTACATTTTTGTAGTATGAAAACCTGCCTCAGCTGAGCTCCCCAGCCCAGCACAGCATCAGTAAAGAGAAGAGTCCAGTCAACAGCGCCCCCTGGAGGCCCTGGTAGAGACCTACAGACTGCAGCTCTACTCCCAGACATGACCATGTTGGTCAGAGATTAACATTACCAACATCATTATTGACAAGTGAAGATGAAGATGTTCTATATGAATGGAACAATTGCTGATTTTATTATAGATCATTACGATCTGAAGCTTTTATGGTTCTTTGTAAGGACATTTACCCAAACTGGGCATTATTCATTAAATCTCTCTGAGATTTCCTCTGATCTGTTCAAAGGTCAACCAAAATCTTCAGGATAATCCTGAATTTCAAACTACATTTTTGTAGTATGAATTTTGATGTGCATCTCTGTGAAGTTTGCACCAGTTTGTTTCAATGTAAACTTACAGTAAGTGATACATTATCACTGTTCCTCCATGAGGATTATTTACCCAACATGGGTATCACTGTTATCATCTTTCTGTGATTATTGTTAACTGATCTGTTTGAAGATCAATATAATCACTCAGACTATGAATAACTTTGAAACATTTCTGTTGAGGACTATTATGTTTTCTTTGTCAAACCTCTGTTCATGTTGGACAGATCTTTGTCTTTCAAAAAGATAGTCCTTTACAGTAGTATGTTTCCTCTACTCTGTTAAAGTACAGTACCTACTCAGCATATGCATTTTGAAAGGAGAACATTATTTTCTCTGTAAATGTACTGTTTATGCTAGACAGATCATTTGCCATTTGTAAAGACAGATGTTTAAAATCCATCCTCTACTCTGTTAGAGTACTTATTATGCATATGTTATATATGTGTGAAGAAATTATTTTCTCTGTAAACTAACTGTTTATGTTAAATAGTTCAATGTGTCTTTTGTAAAGACACATGTTCAATATATATCCTTTACTCTGTTAGAGTACCTTGTGTCTTTGGAGACGTTTGCAAGTTATGTTGAGATGTTTATTTACTCTGTCTGCCTCATGTTGAGGTATCTATGATGATGTGACTCTCTGAGTCAAGTTGAATAAATACAATCAACTGAATCTCCGTGTCACTTAGCTTGTCTGTTTTTCATCATTGGCCCAGTTGAATATCTTACCATGGATCTTAGAACTGATTGAGAATATACAAAAATCATGATAACTGCACATTTTCAAAAAAAAAACTTACAAAGTATTAATTTTTCTTTAGTTTTAGACATTGTTCAAGAAGGTATATATCATTTTCTTCTTATTTGTCAAGACATATTTACAACTGAAATTACAAACCTACTCATGGGAAATGTATTTAACAAAATATTTTGTTGTGAATTCATGTGGATGTATGTAAAACAGTTTTTTTGCACATACCATACATCATATGTGTATATATTTAGTTTCGGAATTTGCTTCCGCTATTTCGCAGATTTTGCGTTCATTGTTCTTTTTATTGTTTAGAGCTGTAATTTCTTTGCTACTGTTTCCTCAACGATGAGGTCATCCTCCAAAGCTGACGTGATGTGCAATAAGACACACTTCTATTGTTCCTTAATTGAAGGCAGGGTGTGCGAAACTGAGGAAAACTCACTCACAGACCCCCTATGGGACAATATATACAGACCCAGTCCTTGAGGTTAGAGGTCGGAGAGAAGGAGAGGGGGGGAGTCTCCATTTTGGACAATATTTTTACATGAATTGCAAAACTGCTATGCACTTTAGGGTTGGACAATATCCCAATTTGATTTGCAAAATATAAAGCATAATTGAGACTGTTTAAACCATTTAAACTGTGTCAGATGTAGCTTTTATAAAATACATAATTATTTACCTTTTCATGCAATCAAATCTGTGATATCATTCGTTTAACACCATTTAGCCATGTAGAACCATCCAGGCTACAAGTTACACAACCTTGTAGGTATTTGATTGTTACACAATCTTACAAACATTTAATTAATTGTATAATTTACCTCACTTTATCGGGTATATGCCATTCTGAAGAGAAGAATAGTTTGTTTACACTGCAAAGCTTAGTACTCTACAGTCAGGTGCTGGTTCATAATGACAAGAACAACCCCTTTATGTGTTCAGATGTAAACAAACAAATCAACAAATGTACTTTATTTTCACATCTTAGTATTTACCTTATTCTATATAAATGTATTTACCTCCTGCAGTTCAGCCAGGGATGGGGTCGTAGGTAGCTTCTTGGAAAGAGATGAATTAACATTGAACAAGGCACACGTGTATAGTTCCGTAGAAGCTCCCTCAATGAGCAGAGTGTGGGAAAGCTCTGGAGAGCAGAGTCACAGTTCAGTGTCTTTAGCATCCTCAGTCTCAACACCACCAGTCGGTCTCTATGGGGAATTGGCACACTTTAGGAGGAGGAATAACAATTAACCATCAAAGGAATTTCAGGCTGATGTCATCTGTCAGCCAAGAATGTAAAACATGTACAGAACAAGAGTGTTCATATTTGACGAACACCAAGCGTTTCTGTGATAAAACTGACAAAATACACCTGAGACTATTATGTTGCAGCTATTTTATAATGAATATTTGTAATTATTGATATCTTTAACTGTGTAAATGTTTGTTGTGATAATTAGCCCACAATTTCCGCCAGTGGTGTTCTTTCCCTCCAGATGGCCAGATGGTCTGTGACGTCAGGCTCTGACTATACTACAACAGAGCCAATAGCATCACTAGAGCTCCATTCAGTGTCCTGAACCTCTTTTGTAGTTCATTGACCACAGGACACAGGAATCAGTGTGGGAAACTCAGAGCAGTTCTCTACTCACACTTCAAGACACTCAACACATCTGCTACATCTGGACCTCAAGATGGCTAACACCTCCCTGAAAATAAACAATCTTAACGTGTTTAAATACCACTTTTACTGAAATGGACAAAAATAAAAACTAATTTTAAAAAGTATGTACCTGATATTGACTACATGAGCTTCTTAGATTTATTTGGAATCATTACATTTTTTAAGAGGTATGGCGGTAAATTTAGATTATAAACAAACCAAATGTCTCACATGCTTTCATAAGAACTGGTTATGATTATAATGAACTCACCATAATTTCTTGAAATTTAACTTTAAAAAAGTATAGAAGAAAACCCATGTATGCATGCTTCTCATAATTGAAGATTAAGTTACATTGGAAAATCTAACAATAAGGTGTGTCAGTATGACACGTGTGTGTTGAGAGGATGAGCGTGTGCTCTGACAGAGTCATTGATCCCAACATCAGGCAGCAGATCTGATCTCTTTACAGGGTCACCACTTTCCCAGATCCACACAGCGCTCTGTGAGTCTCTCTCCATCACCCCCCAGCCCTCCACCTGCTCCCCTGAGATGTGACTATTGTCCTCCAGCAATAAGGACACTGAGCATGAGGCTGCCCCACATTCATCATTGTCTTCCCAAGCTCTCCCATTGGCTGCTGACTGTGAGAAACTCCAACCAGCCCAAGACCCACACATTCATATGGAGATGTGAGACTATATATAGGAGGGATCAAGCCAGTAGAATTCACAGATTCACTCTACACAGTGAACTCTAAAACACAGAGATCCAGCCATGACTCCTACAGTCACTTCAGCAAGAACCTACTCTGAGGAACACCTGACTCTCACTAACAAGGTAAATTGAACACCCAATGTCACAGACTTACATCAACTGCTAAATAGTAATGATCTTTATTCATGTTACATTCCAGAATCAGGTTATTAATGTGTTCCCTCTCTTTCTTTTGCAGCTTAGAAAGCCACAGGTGGAGAAGTTACGTAGAGATCGTATCAACAGCAGCATTGAGCAGCTCAAGTCTCTCCTGGGTCCAGAACTCCTCAACCAGCCGCCTGACTCCAAGCTGGAGAAAGCTGACATCCTTGAGATGACAGTTTCTTTATTGAGCCGCCTGCAGCCAATCAGCTCCTCTTCCTGCTCTGCACCTACCAATCAGGGTCACTCCAGGTGTGTCCAAGAGATGGTGCACTTCTTGTCCAAGGAGGAGATGGAGACAGAGTCCCAGAGAAGACTGTTGAGCCACTTCCAGAGCCAGCAGTCATCCTCTGATAAGAACAACAGGGAGACTGACCTGCCTCAGCTGAGCTCCCCAGCCCAGCACAGCATCAGTAAAGAGAAGAGTCCAGTCAACAGCGCCCCCTGGAGGCCCTGGTAGAGACCTACAGACTGCAGCTCTACTCCCAGACATGACCATGTTGGTCAGAGATGAACATTACCAACAACATTATTGACAAGTGAAGATGAAGATGTTCTATATTAATGGAACGATTGCTGATTTTATTATAGATCATTACGATCTGAAGCTTTTATGGTTCTTTGTAAGGACATTTACCCAAACTGGGCATTATTCATTAAATCTCTCTGAGATTTCCTCTGATCTGTTCAAAGGTCAACCAAAATCTTCAGGATAATCCTGAATTTCAAACTACATTTTTGTAGTATGAATTTTGATGTGCATCTCTGTGAAGTTTGCACCAGTTTGTTTCAATGTAAACTTACAGTAAGTGATACATTATCACTGTTCCTCCATGAGGATTATTTACCCAACATGGGTATCACTGTTATCATCTTTCTGTGATTATTGTTAACTGATCTGTTTGAAGATCAATATAATCACTCAGACTATGAATAACTTTGAAACATTTCTGTTGAGGACTATTATGTTTTCTTTGTCAAACCTCTGTTCATGTTGGACAGATCTTTGTCTTTCAAAAAGATAGTCCTTTACAGTAGTATGTTTCCTCTACTCTGTTAAAGTACAGTACCTACTCAGCATATGCATTTTGAAAGGAGAACATTATTTTCTCTGTAAATGTACTGTTTATGCTAGACAGATCATTTGCCATTTGTAAAGACAGATGTTTAAAATCCATCCTCTACTCTGTTAGAGTACTTATTATGCATATGTTATATATGTGTGAAGAAATTATTTTCTCTGTAAACTAACTGTTTATGTTAAATAGTTCAATGTGTCTTTTGTAAAGACACATGTTCAATATATATCCTTTACTCTGTTAGAGTACCTTGTGTCTTTGGAGACGTTTGCAAGTTATGTTGAGATGTTTATTTACTCTGTCTGCCTCATGTTGAGGTATCTATGATGATGTGACTCTCTGAGTCAAGTTGAATAAATACAATCAACTGAATCTCCGTGTCCCTTAGCTTGTCTGTTTTTCATCATTGGCCCAGTTGAATATCTTACCATGGATCTTAGAACTGATTGAGAATATACAAAAATCATGATAACTGCACATTTTCAAAAAAAAAACTTACAAAGTATTAATTTTTCTTTAGTTTTAGACATTGTTCAAGAAGGTATATATCATTTTCTTCTTATTTGTCAAGACATATTTACAACTGAAATTACAAACCTACTCATGGGAAATGTATTTAACAAAATATTTTGTTGTGAATTCATGTGGATGTATGTAAAACAGTTTTTTTGCACATACCATACATCATATGTGTATATATTTAGTTTCGGAATTTGCTTCCGCTATTTCGCAGATTTTGCGTTCATTGTTCTTTTTATTGTTTAGAGCTGCAATTTCTTTGCTACTGTTTCCTCAACGATGAGGTCATCCTCCAAAGCTGACGTGATGTGCAATAAGACACACTTCTATTGTTCCTTAATTGAAGGCAGGGTGTGCGAAACTGAGGAAAACTCACTCACAGACCCCCTATGGGACAATATATACAGACCCAGTCCTTGAGGTTAGAGGTCGGAGAGAAGGAGAGGGGGGGAGTCTCCATTTTGGACAATATTTTTACATGAATTGCAAAACTGCTATGCACTTTAGGGTTAGACAATATCCCAATTTGATTTGCAAAATATAAAGCATAATTGAGACTGTTTAAACCATTTAAACTGTGTCAGATGTAGCTTTTATAAAATACATAATTATTTACCTTTTCATGCAATCAAATCTGTGATATCATTCGTTTAACACCATTTAGCCATGTAGAACCATCCAGGCTACAAGTTACACAACCTTGTAGGTATTTGATTGTTACACAATCTTACAAACATTTAATTAATTGTATAATTTACCTCACTTTATCGGGTATATGCCATTCTGAAGAGAAGAATAGTTTGTTTACACTGCAAAGCTTAGTACTCTACAGTCAGGTGCTGGTTCATAATGACAAGAACAACCCCTTTATGTGTTCAGATGTAAACAAACAAATCAACAAATGTACTTTATTTTCACATCTTAGTATTTACCTTATTCTATATAAATGTATTTACCTCCTGCAGTTCAGCCAGGGATGGGGTCGTAGGTAGCTTCTTGGAAAGAGATGAATTAACATTGAACAAGGCACACGTGTATAGTTCCGTAGAAGCTCCCTCAATGAGCAGAGTGTGGGAAAGCTCTGGAGAGCAGAGTCACAGTTCAGTGTCTTTAGCATCCTCAGTCTCAACACCACCAGTCGGTCTCTATGGGGAATTGGCACACTTTAGGAGGAGGAATAACAATTATCCATCAAAGGAATTTCAGGCTGATGTCATCTGTCAGCCAAGAATGTAAAACATGTACAGAACAAGAGTGTTCATATTTGACGAACACCAAGCGTTTCTGTGATAAAACTGACAAAATACACCTGAGACTATTATGTTGCAGCTATTTTATAATGAATATTTGTAATTATTGATATCTTTAACTGTGTAAATGTTTGTTGTGATAATTAGCCCACAATTTCCGCCAGTGGTGTTCTTTCCCTCCAGATGGCCAGATGGTCTGTGACGTCAGGCTCTGACTATACTACAACAGAGCCAATAGCATCACTAGAGCTCCATTCAGTGTCCTGAACCTCTTTTGTAGTTCATTGACCACAGGACACAGGAATCAGTGTGGGAAACTCAGAGCAGTTCTCTACTCACACTTCAAGACACTCAACACATCTGCTACATCTGGACCTCAAGATGGCTAACACCTCCCTGAAAATAAACAATCTTAACGTGTTTAAATACCACTTTTACTGAAATGGACAAAAATAAAAACTAATTTTAAAAAGTATGTACCTGATATTGACTACATGAGCTTCTTAGATTTATTTGGAATCATTACATTTTTTAAGAGGTATGGCGGTAAATTTAGATTATAAACAAACCAAATGTCTCACATGCTTTCATAAGAACTGGTTATGATTATAATGAACTCACCATAATTTCTTGAAATTTAACTTTAAAAAAGTATAGAAGAAAACCCATGTATGCATGCTTCTCATAATTGAAGATTAAGTTACATTGGAAAATCTAACAATAAGGTGTGTCAGTATGACACGTGTGTGTTGAGAGGATGAGCGTGTGCTCTGACAGAGTCATTGATCCCAACATCAGGCAGCAGATCTGATCTCTTTACAGGGTCACCACTTTCCCAGATCCACACAGCGCTCTGTGAGTCTCTCTCCATCACCCCCCAGCCCTCCACCTGCTCCCCTGAGATGTGACTATTGTCCTCCCAAGCTCTCCCATTGGCTGCTGACTGTGAGAAACTCCAACCAGCCCAAGACCCACACATTCATATGGAGATGTGAGACTATATATAGGAGGGATCAAGCCAGTAGAAATCAGATTCACTCTACACAGTGAACTCTACAACACAGAGATCCAGCCATGACTCCTACAGTCACTTCAGCAAGAACCTACTCTGAGGAACACCTGACTCTCACTAACAAGGTAAATTGAAGACCCAATGTCACAGACTTACATCAACTGCTAAATAGTAATGATCTTTATTCATGTTACATTCCAGAATCAGGTTATTAATGTGTTCCCTCTCTTTCTTTTGCAGCTTAGAAAGCCACAGGTGAAGAAGTTACGTAGAGATCGTATCAACATCAGCATTGAGCAGCTCAAGTCTCTCCTGGGTCCAGAATCCTCAACCAGCCGCCTGACTCCAAGCTGGAGAAAGCTGACATCCTGGAGATGACAGTTTCTTTATTGAGCCGTCTACAGCCAATCGGCTCCTTTTCCTGCTCTGCTTCTGCCAATCAGGGTCACTCCAGGTGTGTCCAAGAGATGGTGCACTTCCTGTCCAAGGAGGAGATGGAGACTGAGTCCTAGAGAAGACTGATGAGCGACTTCCAGAGCCAGCAGTCATCCTCTGATAAGAACAGGAGGGAGACTGACCTGCCTCAGCTGAGCTCCCCAGCCCAGCACAGCATCAGTAAAGAGAAGAGTCCAGTCAACAGCGCCCCCTGGAGGCCCTGGTAGAGACCTACAGACTGCAGCTCTACTCCCAGACATGACCATGTTGGTCAGAGATTAACATTGCTTAAAACATTATTGACAAGTGAAGATGATGTTCTGTATGAACAGAACAATTGCTGATTTTGATATTGATCATTACAATCTGAAGCTTTTTTGGTTACCCAAACTGGGTATTATTCATTGAATCTCTCAGATTTCCTCTGATCTGTTCAAATGTCAACCAATATCTTCAGGATAATCCTGAATTTACACTACATTTTTGTAGTATTAATTTTGATGTGCATCTCTGTGAAGTTTGCACCAGTTTGTTTCTATGTAAACTTACAGTAAGTGATACATTATCACTGTTCCTTCATGAGGATTGTTTACACAAAATGGGTATCACTGTTATCATCTTTTTGTGATTATTGTTAAATGATCTGTTTTAAGATTAATATATTTACTCAGACTATGAATAACTTTAAAATATTTCTATTGAGGAATATCAAGTTTTCTTTGTCAAACTTCTGTTCATGTTGGACAGATCTTTGTCTTTCAAAAAGATAGTTCTTTAATATGTTTCCACTACTCTGTGTACAGTACCTACCCAGCATATGTTTAAATATGTATGGTGAAAGGAGAACATTATTTTCTCTGTAAATGTACTGTTTATGCTAAACAGATCATTTGCCTTTTGTAAAGACAGACGTTCAATATCTATCCTTTACTCTGTTAGAGTACTTATTATGCATATATTTTCTATGTGTGAAGGAAGGAGAAAATAATTTCCCCCGTAAACTAACTGTTTATGTTAAATAGTTCAATGTGTCTTTTGTAAAGACAGATGTTCAATATATATCCTCTACTCTGTTAGAGTACCTTGTGTCTTGGAAACGTGTCCAAGGTATGTTGTGATGTTTAATCACTCAGTTTGCCTCATGTTGAGGGATCTATGATGATGTGACTCTCTGAGTCAAGTTGAATAAATACAATCAACTGAATCTTTCTGGTCCTTGTGCAAAACTCCTCTTTTCTTGTTTGTTATCATGGTAACTTTATGATGCTTTCAGTAGAATGCTAAAATGATAATAATAATTACCTGACACATACAAAGGTTTTAGGCTCACCTTTTGCTGGGCAAAAACAAATATACAGTACAATCAATAATGCAAGCCTGAAGACCTTGTATTTTCGAGAGCTAGTTAAAAGAAATTACCACCAAGATACATTCACGCAAAAACAAATATAGTACTGTTTTGATGATAATATTAAAATGAAAGTAAGTTTGAAATGCTTCAATTAAGTTACAATATTTGTGGTTAAAAAAAAGATGAACAGGATCACACGTTCTTGTAAAAAAATTGTTAATCTTTTATAGATATAAACTGCTTCATTGTGATAATCTTTAGTACTTCATAGCTATTTTACTCTATAAGTTGAAGGTTTTTCAAATAAATATTAGCAGCCTTTTATCAGTACTCACAGATAAAGCTCAAAAACTGTTTCATCGTATTGTACTTCAGATTTTACAGAGGGGTCATCCTTCATATCTTATGAGATGTGCAATAATACACACTTCTATTGTTCCTTAATTGAAGGCAGGGTGTGGGAAACTCAGGAAACCTCACTCACAGACCCCCTAAGGGACAATAGATAGAGACCCCAGTCCTGGAGTTTAGAGGTCAGAGAGAAGGAGAGAGAGGGGGGGTGCTCCATTCTAGACCTTCTTTTGCATTCAATCCAAAACTATTTAGCACTTCAGGGTTGGACAACAATCTGATTTTTCATGAATACAACGAAACACCTCATTTAGAACATTTAAAACATATAAATTCTGTGTGAAGTAGTTTTTATGTAATATATTTTGATCTATGTTTTTTCCTCATCAAACATGTTATTTTAGTGGCATTCCTCAGACTTAAGCTTGTAGCACCATCTAGGCTACAAGATAAACAACTCTGTAGGTATTTGATTATACACAATCAGGTGCTGGTTCATAATAGCAGGAACACACACCTTAATAGGTTGAGATGTAAACAAACATCAACAAAGTTACCTTATCCTCACATATCACTATTTAGATCATTCTATACAAATGTATTTACCTCCTGCAGCTCAGCCAGGGATGGGGTCATTGGTAACTGCTTGGATGGAGATACATTTGCATTGAACAAGGCACACGTGTATTGTTTTGTAGAAGCTTCCTCAATGAGCAGAGTGTGGGAAAGCTCTGGAGAGCAGAGTCACAGTTCAGTGTCTTTAGCATCCTCAGTCTCAACACCACCAGACTGTCTCTATGGGGAATTGGCACACTTTAGGAGGAGGAATAACAATTATCCTTCAAAGGAATTTCAGGCTGATGTCATCTGTCAGCCAAGAATCTCATTCATTTACACAAGAAGAGTGTTCATGCTTAACTAACACCAACAATTGTGTGACCAAATTGACAATATACACCTGATAGTATGTTACTTTTTGGCTTTTTTATGATATTCTTTTTTTTATCACTGTAACTTTATTAATGGTTGTTGTGGTGATCATCCCACAGTATCAGCCAGTGGTGTTCTTTACCTCCAGATAGCCAGATGGTCTGTGACGTCAGGCTCTGTCTATTCTACAACACAGAGCCAATAGCGTCACTAGAGCTCCATTTAGTGTCCTGAACCTCTTTTGTAGTACATTGACCACAGGACACAGGAATCAGTGTGGGAAACTCAGAGCAGTTTTCTACTCACACTACAAGACACTCAACACATCTGCTACATCTGGACCTCAAGATGGCTAACACCTCCCTGAAAATAAACAAACTTAACGTGTTTAAATACCACTTTTACTGAAATGGACTAAACTAAAAACTAATTTTAAAAAGTATGTACCTGATATTGACTACATGAGCTTCTTAGATTTATTTGGAATCATTACAATTTTTTAAGAGGTATGGCGGTAAATTTAGATTATAAACAAACCAAATGTCTCACATGCTTTCATAAGAACTGGTTATGATTATAATGAACTCACCATAATTTCTTGAAATTTAACTTTAAAAAAGTATAGAAGAAAACCCATGTATGCATGCTTCTCATAATTGAAGATTAAGTTACATTGGAAAATCTAACAATAAGGTGTGTCAGTATGACACGTGTGTGTTGAGAGGATGAGCGTGTGCTCTGACAGAGTCATTGATCCCAACATCAGGCAGCAGATCTGATCTCTTTACAGGGTCACCACTTTCCCAGATCCACACAGCGCTCTGTGAGTCTCTCTCCATCACCCCCCAGCCCTCCACCTGCTCCCCTGAGATGTGACTATTGTCCTCCAGCTATAAGGACACTGAGCATGAGGCTGCCCCACATTCATCATTGTCTTCCCAAGCTCTCCCATTGGCTGCTGACTGTGAGAAACTCCAACCAGCCCAAGACCCACACATTCATATGGAGATGTGGGACTATATATAGGAGGGGATGAAGCCAGTAGAAATCAGATTCACTAAACACAGTGAACTCTACAACACAGAGATCCAGCCATGTCTCCTACAGTCACTTCAGCAAGAACCTGCTCTGAGGAACACCTGACTCTCACCAACAAGGTAAATTGAAGACCCAATGTCACAGACTTACATCAACTGCTAAATAGTAATGATCTTTATTCATGTTACATTCCAGAATCAGGTTATTAATGTGTTTCCTCTCTTTCTTTTGCAGCTTAGAAAGCCACAGGTGGAGAAGTTACGTAGAGATCGTATCAACAGCAGCATTGAGCAGCTCAAGTCTCTCCTGGGTCCAGAACTCCTCAACCAGCCGCCTGACTCCAAGCTGGAGAAAGCTGACATCCTGGAGATGACAGTTTCTTTATTGAGCCGTCTGCAGCCAATCAGCTCCTCTTCATGCTCTGCACCTACCAATCAGGGTCACTCCAGGTGTGTCCAAGAGATGGTGCACTTCCTGTCCAAGGAGGAGATGGAGACAGAGTCCCAGAGAAGACTGCTGAGCCACTTCCAGAGCCAGCAGTCATCCTCTGATAAGAACAACAGGGAGACTGACCTGCCTAAGCTGAGCTCCCCAGCCCAGCACAGCATCAGGAAAGAGAAGAGTCCAGTCAACAGCGCCCCCTGGAGGCCCTGGTAGAGACCTACAGACTGCAGCTCTACTCCCAGACATGTACATGTTGGTCAGAGATTAACATTACCAACAACATTATTGACAAGTGAAGATGTTCTATATGAATGGAAAGATTGCTGATTTTGTCATAGATCATTACGATATGAAGCTTTTATGGTTCTTTGTAAGGACATTTACCCAAACTGGGCATTATTGATTAAATCTCTTTGAGATTTCCTCTGATCTGTTCAAAGGTCAACCAATCTCTTCAGGATAATCCTGAATTTCTCACTACATTTTTGTAGTATGAATTTTGATGTGCATCTCTGTGAAGTTTGCACCAGTTTGTTTCAATGTAAACTTACAGTAAGTGATACATTATCACTGTTCCTCCATGAGGATTATTTACCCTACTTGGGTATCACTGTTATCATCTTTCTGTGATCATTGTTAAATGATCTTTAACTTTGAAATATTTCTATTGAGGAATATCAAGTTTTCTTTGTCAAACTTCTGTTCATGTTGGACAGATCTAAGTCTTTCAAAAAGATAGGTCTTTGATATGTTTCCTTTACTCTGTTAGAGAACAGTACCTACCCAGCATATGTTTAAATATGCATTGTGAGAGGAGAACATTATTTTCTCTGTAAATGTACTGTTTATGCTAAACAGATCATTTGCCTTTTTTAAAGACAGACGTTTAATATCTATCCTCTACTCTGTTAGAGTACTTATTATGCATATGTTTTGTATGTGTGAAGAAAGGAGAACATTATTTTCCCCGTAAACTAACTGTTTATGTTAAATAGTTCAATGTGTGTTTTGTAAAGACAGATGTTCAATATATATCCTTTACTCTGTTAGAGTACCTTGTGTCTTTGGAGACGTGTCCAAGTTATGTTGTGATGTTTAATTACTCTGTCTGCCTCATGTTGAGGTATCTATGATGATGTGACTCTCTGAGTCAAGTTGAATAAATACAATCAACTGAATCTCTCTGTCCCTTAGCTTGTCTGTTTTTCATCATTGGCCCAGTTGAATATCTGACCATGGATCTTAGAACTGATTGAGAATATACACAAATCATGATAACTGCAAATTTTCAAAATGTTTACTTAAGTATTAACTTTTCTTTAGTTTTAGACATTGTTCATGAAGGTATATATCATTTTCTTCCTATTTTTTAAGAAATATTTACAACTGAAATTACAAACTTACTCATGGGAAATGTAATTAACAAGATATTTTGATGTGAATTCATGTGGATGTATGTAAAACAGTTTTTTGCACATATCATACATCACATGTAAATGCATTTAGTTTCGGAATTTGCTTCCGGTATTTTGCAGACTTTGTGTTCATCCTTTTTCCATTTCCCTCTCTTTATTAATAACAATGTGTTTTTTTTACAGTGCATTCAGCTGTATGTTACAGTGATTATACAAATATGATGACAGTCTTCTGAGCATTAAACATCAGCTTTTGACCATGTAATCCACAATCTCAAACTATATCAGTCATATCAAGAGCAAACCCTGAAATTTGATTATCTTCAATCCAAGATCATATTATACAAATATAACATAGATATAAAATATATATATTTTGCATTATTTGTGTTGGAAAGATTTGCAAGTCTTTCATGAAGACTGTTTCTTATTATCTATCATCTACTAGAGTACTTATTAGACATCCTGTGTATTTTTGTATGTATATATGGATAAGATGCTAATTCTAATCTAATGCAAAAGTCAATGTTAAATATAACTCAATACTTTGCAACTACAAAACCACCAATCAACTGAATCTTCTGTAAGGTTTAAATAGGATTGCCATACATCTTTTTTGTGACAAAGCAAATACAATCATTTAACCTGAACACATCTTTGTTTATATAATAGTTCATTGTAGTCAATATTATTTTGTGGATTTCTGTCATTGGTGCTGGGAATACTAATATGTAGTGCTAGTACAGGTATTAGCATTATAACGTGGACACAATGCTATTAATTAAGGGAGTAGTTTTGAATGAAGATACATAATATACAGATTTATAACATAAATATAATGATAATTTTCTCACCTTGATATGACTGATATAGGCTCAGATTGTTTGATTAAAATGTATGCTTTGACTAACGAAAGAACAGGATGATGTAAATAGATTTACTAACTAGAAGTACTAATGCTATTAATTGAGAGGGGAATAGTGCAAAAGGACAAAAAAGTTTCAGTGGATTGTATTTATTCAACTTGACTCAGAGAGTCACATCATCATAGATACCTCAACATGAGGCAGACAGAGTGATTAAACATCACAACATAACTTGGACACGTCTCCAAGACACAAGGTACTCTAACAGAGTAGAGGATATATATTGAACATCTGTCTTTACAAAAGACACATTGAACTATTTAACATAAACAGTTAGTTTACGGGGAAAATAATGTTCTTCTTTCTTCACACATCCAAAACAAATGCATAATAAGTACTCTAACAGAGTAGAAGATAGATATTGAACGTCTGTCTTTACAAAAGGCAAATGATCTGCCTAGCATAAACAGTACATTTACAGAGAAAATAATGTTTTCCATTCATCATGCATATTTGAACATATGCTGGGTAGGCACTGTTCTCTAACAGAGTAGAGGAAACATATCAAAGAACCATCTTTTAGAAAGACAAAGATCTGTCGAACATGAACAGAAGTTTGACAAAGAAAACTTGATATTCCTCAATAGAAATATTTCAAAGTAACTCATATTCTGAGTAAATATATTGATCTTGAAACAGATCAGTAAAAAATTATCACAGAAAGATGATAGTGATACCCACGTTGGGTAAATAATCCTCATGGAGGAACAGTGATAATGTATCACTTACTGTAAGTTTACATAGAAACAAACTGGTGCAAACTTCACAGAGATGCACATCAAAATTCATACTACAAAAATGTAGTGTGAAATTCAGGATTATCCTGAAGAGATTGGTTGACCTTTGAACAGATCAGAGGAAATCTCAAAGAGATTTAATCAATAATGCCCAGTTTGGGTAAATGTCCTTACAAAGAACCATAAAAGCTTCAGATCGTAACGATCTATGACAAAATCAGCAATCGTTCCATTCATAATGAACATCTTCACTTATACTCAACTCAATAATGTTGTTGGTAATGTTAATCTCTGACCAACATGGTCATGTCTGGGAGTAGAGCTGCAGTCTGTAGGTCTCTACCAGGGCCTCCAGGGGCGCTGTTGACTGGACTCTTGTCTTTACTGATGCTGTGCTGGGCTGGGGAGCTCAGCTGAGGCAGGTCAGTCTCCCTGTTGTTCTTATCAGAGGATGACTGCTGGCTCTGGAAGTGGCTCAACAGTCTTCTCTGGGACTCTGTCTCCATCTCCTCCTTGGACAGGAAGTGCACCATCTCTTGGACACACCTGGAGTGACCCTGATTGGTAGGTGCAGAGCAGGAAGAGGAGCTGATTGGCTGCAGACGGCTCAATAAAGAAACTGTCATCTCCAGGATGTCAGCTTTCTCTAGCTTGGAGTCAGGCTGCTGGTTGAGGAGTTCTGGACCCAGGAGAGACTTGAGCTGCTCAATGCTGCTGTTGATACGATCTCTACGTAACTTCTCCACCTGTGGCTTTCTAAGCTGCAATAGAAAGAGAGGAAACACATTAATAACCTGATTCTGGAGTGTAACATGAATAAAGATCATTACTATTTAGCAGTTGATGTAAGTCTGTGACATTGGGTCTTCAATTTACCTTGTTGGTGAGAGTCAGGTGTTCCTCAGAGTAGGTTCTTGCTGAAGTGACTGTAGGAGACATGGCTGGATTGCTGTGTTGTAGAGTTCACTGTGTAGAGTGAATCTGGCTTCAATCTGAATTCTACTGGCTTCATCCCTCCTATATATAGATCCTCATCTCCATATGAATGTGTGGGTCTTGGGCAGGTTGGAGTTTCTCACAGTCTGCAGCCAATGGGAAAGCTTGAGAGGACAATAGTCACATCTTAGGGGAGCAGGTGGAGGGCTGGGGGGATGGAGAGAGACTCACAGAGCGCTGTGTGGATCTGGGAAAGTGGTGACCCTGTAAAGAGATCAGATCTGCTGCTGATGTTGGGATCAATGACTCAGACAGAGCACACACTTATCATCTCAACACACACGTGTGATACTGGCTCAGCTCTTTTACATGAGATCTTAAAGTAGGACCTAAACTTCAGCTTTCAAAATCATGAATAATGGAGATATGTCATTAATAAAATCATACTTTCTGCAATCATGATGAACTTATTGAATTAAGCAAAATTGTTTTGTAAAGCACATGATATAGGCAGTTTGTTTACTCTACATTCTTTATCTATTCATGTAACCTTTTGAAAATTGTATCAATTAAAACAATTATATGAAGCTCATGTAGATTATAATTAAGATACATAATTATGTGAATGATCTTTTAAGGTAAGTCTATGTCACAGGTGGGGGCGCTGGTGCCTCCACTTAGTCTACTCTTACTCTGAGGAGCAAAACGTATCTCCCACTCAAAAGATGCCAAAACTCGTAGAATCGAGGTATAAAATGTATTAGATTTATTGGTAAAAAGAAATAAAAAAAGAAAAGGAAGTCCTTGTTGTTGATCGCCTCAAGAGGCTCTGGCAGGAGATAAGGTAGCCTGGTTCCTCTGGTGGCCGCTGATACTGGCCTCCTCCAGCAGGGGGAAGGGGGGTTATCCGGAGACTGCTGGAATAGTCCGATTGATTATTCTGCGCACACTGGACGTAATCCTATCGCCCACCCGGGACTGCAGGGTGCTCCAACTAGTGCATGAACGGCAAAATCTGTAAAACAGTGGAACATGGGCACACCACACATCAAACTCACGTGTGCAAGCGTAACACAGTTGTGGATAAAACCTCAAACTCAGGTGTATCAATAGGCCGAGCAGTCCGGGCAGCACGTTCCACAAGCTTGACTGCGTAGAATTCACGGTACTCAGCTTCGGCGAAAGTCCGTCTCCGTGCGCGCTGTGTTGCAGTCCCTTGCTCCCCCAGTCCTCTCTCTCTGCTTCCAGTCCTCTCTCTCTGCTTCCAGTCCTCTCTCTCTGCTTCCAGTCCTCTCTCTCTGCTTCCAGTCCTTCTCTCCGCTTCCAGTCCTCTCTCCGCCTCCAGTTTCAGTTCTCCTTCCAGTCCCAACGCGCCTTGATTGACGGTGATCTGAGTTTAAAAACCCTCCCAATCCCCCGGTTAATTGCGACCAGCTGGGTGCTTCCCTGCTGCACACCTGCAGCTAGTTGGTTTAATACGGTACTGAATATGGTCCCCGTGACATCTACTTCAGTCCAGGAGGTCTCTAAACTCTTGAAGATTGTTTATTTTCAGGGAGGTGTTAGCCATCTTGAGGTCCAGATGTTGCAGATGTGTTGAGTGTCTTGTAGTGTGAGTAGAGAACTGCTCTGAGTTTCCCACACTGATTCCTGTGTCCTGTGGTCAATGTACTACAAAAGAGGTTCAGGACACTGAATGGAGCTCTAGTGACGCTATTGGCTCTGTGTTGTAGTATAGTCAGAGCCTGACGTCACAGACCATCTGGCCATCTGGAGGGAAAGAACACCACTGGCTGATTATGTGGGCTAATTATCACAACAAACATTTACACAGTTAAAGATATAAATAATTACAAATATTCATTATAAAATAGCAGCAACAAGTGTATTTTGTCAGTTTTATTACAGAAACGCTTTGTGTTCGTTAAATATGAACACTCTTGTTCTGTACATGTTTGACATTCTTGGCTGACAGATGACATCAGCCTGAAATTCCTTTGAAGGATAATTGTTATTCCTCCTCCTAAAGTGTGCCAATTCCCCATAGAGACAGTCTGGTGGTGTTGAGACTGAGGATGCTAAAGACACTGAACTGTGACTCTGCTCTCCAGAGCTTTCCCACACTCTGTTCATTGAAGGAGCTTCTACAGAACAATACAAGCGTGCCCTGTTCAATGTTAATTCATCTCTTTCCAAGAAGCTACCTACGACCCCATCCCTGGCTGAGTTGCAGGAGGTAAATACATAGAGAATGAGGTAAATACTAAGATGTGAAAATGAAGTAAATTTGTTGATTTGTTTGTTTACATCTGAACACATGAAGGGGTTGTTCTTGTCATTATGAACCAGCACCTGACTGTAGAGTACTAAGCTTTGCAGTGTAAACAAACTATTCTTCTCCTCAGAATGGCATATACCGATAAACTGAGGTAAATGTTACAATTAAATAAATGTCTGTAAGATTGTGTAACAATCAAATACCTACAAGGTTGTGTAACTTGTAGCCTGGATGGTTCTACATGGCTAAATGGTGTTAAAAGAATGATATCACGGATTTGATTGCATGAAAAGGTAAATAATGATGTATTTTATAAAAGCTACATCTGACACAGTTTAAATGGTTTAAACAGTCTCAATTATGCTTTATATTTTGCTAATCAAATTGGGATATATGTCCAACCCTAAAGTGCATAGCAGTTTTGCAATTCATGTAAAGATATTGCCTAGAATGGTGACTCCCCTCCTCTCCTTCTCTCCGACCTCTAACCTCAAGGACTGGGTCTGTATATATTGTCCCATAGGGGGTCTGTGAGTGAGTTTTCCTCAGTTTCCCACACCCTGCCTTCAATTAAGGAACAATAGAAGTGTGTCTTATTGCACATCACGTCAGCTTTGGAGGATGACCTCATCATTGAGGAAACAGTAGCAAAGAAATTGCAGCTCTAAACAATAAAAAGAACAATGAGCGCAAAATCTGCGAAATACCGGAAGCAAATTCCGAAACTAAATGCATTCACATGTGATGTATGGTATGTGCAAAAA
This sequence comes from Hypomesus transpacificus, assembly GCF_021917145.1. Classification (NCBI taxonomy): domain Eukaryota; kingdom Metazoa; phylum Chordata; class Actinopteri; order Osmeriformes; family Osmeridae; genus Hypomesus; species Hypomesus transpacificus. The sequence continues at coordinate 12,280,988 of NC_061068.1, read as the reverse complement.
AGTGTTTTACATACATTCACATGAATTCACAACAATACATCTTGAACAATTTCTAAAACTACAGAAAAGTTAATACTTTGTAAGATTTTTTTTTGAAAAACTGCAGTTATCATGATTTTTGTATATTCTCAATCAGTTCTGAGTCCATGGTAAGACATTCAACTGGGTTAATGATGAAAAACAGACAAGCTAAGGGACAGAGAGATTCAGTTGATTGTATTTATTCAACTTGACTCAGAGAGTCACATCATCATATATACCTCAACATGAGGCAGAGTAATTAAACATCACAACATAACTTGGACAGTCTCCAAAGACACAAGGTACTCTAACAGAGTAAAGGATATATATTGAACATCTGTCTTTACAAAAGACACATTGAACTATTTAACATAAACAGTTAGTTTAAAGGGAAAAGAATGTTCAACTTTCTTCACACATATATAACATATGCATAATAAGTACTCTATCAGAGTAGAGGATAGATATTAAACGTCTGTCTTTACAAAAGGCAAATGATCTGTCTAGCATAAACAGTACATTTACAGAGAAAATAATGTTCTCCTTTCAAAATGCATATGCTGAGTAGGTACTGTACTTTAACAGAGTAGAGGAAACATATAACTGTAAAGGACTATCTTTTTGAAATACAAAGATCTGTCCAACATGAACAGAAGTTTGACAAAGAAAACTTGATATTCCTCAATAGAAATATTTCAAAGTTATTCATAGTTTGAGAAATATATTAATCTTAAAACAGATCATTTAACAATAATCACAGAAAGATGATAACAGTGATACCTGTTTTGGGTAAATAATCCTCATGGAGGAACAGTGATAATGTATCACTTACTGTAAGTTTACATAAAAACAAATTGGTGCAAACTTCACAGAGATGCACATCAAAATTCATACTACAAAAATGTAGTGTGAAATTCAGGATTATCCTGAAGAGATTGGTTGACCTTTGAACAGATCAGAGGAAATCTGAGAGATTCAATGAATAATACCCAGTGTGGGTAACCAAAAAAGCTTCAGATTGTAATGATCAATATCAAAATCAGCAATCGTTCTGTTCATACAGAACATCATCTTCACTTGTCAATAATGTTGTTGGTAATGTTAATCTCTGACCAACATGGTCATGTCTCGGAGTAGAGCTGCAGTCTGTAGGTCTCTACCAGGGCCTCCAGGGGGTGCTGTTGACTGGACTCTTCTCTTTACTGATGCTGTGCTGGGCTGGGGAGCTCAGCTGAGGCAGGTCAGTCTCCCTGTTGTTCTTATTAGAGGATGACTGCTGGCTCTGGAAGTGGCTCAGCAGTCTTCTCTGGGACTCTGTCTCCATCTCCTCCTTGGACAGGAAGTGCACCATCTCTTGGACACACCTGGAGTGACCTTGATTGGTAGGTGCAGAGCAGGAAGAGGAGCTGATTGGCTGCAGGCGGCTCAATAAAGAAACTGTCATCTCCAGGATGTCAGCTTTCTCCAGCTTGGAGTCAGGCTGCTGGTTGAGGAGTTCTGTACCCAGGAGAGACTTGAGCTGCTCAATGCTGCTGTTGATACGATCTCTACGTAACTTCTCCACCTGTGGCTTTCTAAGCTGCAAAAGAAAGAGAGGAAACACATTAATAACCTGATTCTGGAGTGTAACATGACTGAAGATCATTACCATTTAGCAGTTGATGTAAGTCTGTGACATTGGGTCTTCAATTTACCTTGTTGGTGAGAGTCAGGTGTTCCTCAGAGTAGGTTCTTGCTGAAGTGACTGTAGGAGTCATGGCTGGATCTCTGTGTTTTAGAGTTCACTGTGTAGAGTGAATCTGATTTCTACTGGCTTCATCCCTCCTATATATAGTCCCACATCTCCATATGAATGTGTGGGTCTTGGGCTGGTTGGAGTTTCTCACAGTCAGCAGCCAATGGGAGAGCTTGGGAAGACAATGATGAATGTGGGGCAGCCTCATGCTCAGTGTCCTTATTGCTGGAGGACAATAGTCACATCTCAGGGGAGTAGGTGGAGGGCTGGGGGGTGATGGAGAGAGACTCACAGAGCGCTGTGTGGATCTGGGAAAGTGGTGACCCTGTAAAGAGATCAGATCTGCTGCCTGATGTTGGGATCAATGACTCTGTCAGAGCACACGCTCATCCTCTCAACACACACGTGTCATACTGACACACCTTATTGTTAGATTTTCCAATGTAACTTAATCTTCAATTATGAGAAGCATGCATACATGGGTTTTCTTCTATACTTTTTTAAAGTTAAATTTCAAGAAATTATGGTGAGTTCATTATAATCATAACCAGTTCTTATGAAAGCATGTGAGACATTTGGTTTGTTTATAATCTAAATTTACCGCCATACCTCTTAAAAAATGTAATGATTCCAAATAAATCTAAGAAGCTCATGTAGTCAATATCAGGTACATACTTTTTAAAATTAGTTTTTATTTTTGTCCATTTCAGTAAAAGTGGTATTTAAACACGTTAAGATTGTTTATTTTCAGGGAGGTGTTAGCCATCTTGAGGTCCAGATGTAGCAGATGTGTTGAGTGTCTTGAAGTGTGAGTAGAGAACTGCTCTGAGTTTCCCACACTGATTCCTGTGTCCTGTGGTCAATGAACTACAAAAGAGGTTCAGGACACTGAATGGAGCTCTAGTGATGCTATTGGCTCTGTTGTAGTATAGTCAGAGCCTGACGTCACAGACCATCTGGCCATCTGGAGGGAAAGAACACCACTGGCGGAAATTGTGGGCTAATTATCACAACAAACATTTACACAGTTAAAGATATCAATAATTACAAATATTCATTATAAAATAGCTGCAACATAATAGTCTCAGGTGTATTTTGTCAGTTTTATCACAGAAACGCTTGGTGTTCGTCAAATATGAACACTCTTGTTCTGTACATGTTTTACATTCTTGGCTGACAGATGACATCAGCCTGAAATTCCTTTGATGGATAATTGTTATTCCTCCTCCTAAAGTGTGCCAATTCCCCATAGAGACCGACTGGTGGTGTTGGAACTGAGGATGCTAAAGACACTGAACTGTGACTCTGCTCTCCAGAGCTTTCCCACACTCTGCTCATTGAGGGAGCTTCTACGGAACTATACACGTGTGCCTTGTTCAATGTTAATTCATCTCTTTCCAAGAAGCTACCTACGACCCCATCCCTGGCTGAACTGCAGGAGGTAAATACATTTATATAGAATAAGGTAAATACTAAGATGTGAAAATAAAGTACATTTGTTGATTTGTTTGTTTACATCTGAACACATAAAGGGGTTGTTCTTGTCATTATGAACCAGCACCTGACTGTAGAGTACTAAGCTTTGCAGTGTAAACAAACTATTCTTCTCTTCAGAATGGCATATACCCGATAAAGTGAGGTAAATTATACAATTAATTAAATGTTTGTAAGATTGTGTAACAATCAAATACCTACAAGGTTGTGTAACTTGTAGCCTGGATGGTTCTACATGGCTAAATGGTGTTAAACGAATGATATCACAGATTTGATTGCATGAAAAGGTAAATAATTATGTATTTTATAAAAGCTACATCTGACACAGTTTAAATGGTTTAAACAGTCTCAATTATGCTTTATATTTTGCAAATCAAATTGGGATATTGTCCAACCCTAAAGTGCATAGCAGTTTTGCAATTCATGTAAAAATATTGTCCAAAATGGAGACTCCCCCCCTCTCCTTCTCTCCGACCTCTAACCTCAAGGACTGGGTCTGTATATATTGTCCCATAGGGGGTCTGTGAGTGAGTTTTCCTCAGTTTCGCACACCCTGCCTTCAATTAAGGAACAATAGAAGTGTGTCTTATTGCACATCACGTCAGCTTTGGAGGATGACCTCATCGTTGAGGAAACAGTAGCAAAGAAATTGCAGCTCTAAACAATAAAAAGAACAATGAACGCAAAATCTGCGAAATAGCGGAAGCAAATTCCGAAACTAAATATATACACATATGATGTATGGTATGTGCAAAAAAACTGTTTTACATACATCCACATGAATTCACAACAAAATATTTTGTTAAATACATTTCCCATGAGTAGGTTTGTAATTTCAGTTGTAAATATGTCTTGACAAATAAGAAGAAAATGATATATACCTTCTTGAACAATGTCTAAAACTAAAGAAAAATTAATACTTTGTAAGTTTTTTTTTTGAAAATGTGCAGTTATCATGATTTTTGTATATTCTCAATCAGTTCTAAGATCCATGGTAAGATATTCAACTGGGCCAATGATGAAAAACAGACAAGCTAAGGGACACGGAGATTCAGTTGATTGTATTTATTCAACTTGACTCAGAGAGTCACATCATCATAGATACCTCAACATGAGGCAGACAGAGTAAATAAACATCTCAACATAACTTGCAAACGTCTCCAAAGACACAAGGTACTCTAACAGAGTAAAGGATATATATTGAACATGTGTCTTTACAAAAGACACATTGAACTATTTAACATAAACAGTTAGTTTACAGAGAAAATAATTTCTTCACACATATATAACATATGCATAATAAGTACTCTAACAGAGTAGAGGATGGATTTTAAACATCTGTCTTTACAAATGGCAAATGATCTGTCTAGCATAAACAGTACATTTACAGAGAAAATAATGTTCTCCTTTCAAAATGCATATGCTGAGTAGGTACTGTACTTTAACAGAGTAGAGGAAACATACTACTGTAAAGGACTATCTTTTTGAAAGACAAAGATCTGTCCAACATGAACAGAGGTTTGACAAAGAAAACATAATAGTCCTCAACAGAAATGTTTCAAAGTTATTCATAGTCTGAGTGATTATATTGATCTTCAAACAGATCAGTTAACAATAATCACAGAAAGATGATAACAGTGATACCCATGTTGGGTAAATAATCCTCATGGAGGAACAGTGATAATGTATCACTTACTGTAAGTTTACATTGAAACAAACTGGTGCAAACTTCACAGAGATGCACATCAAAATTCATACTACAAAAATGTAGTTTGAAATTCAGGATTATCCTGAAGATTTTGGTTGACCTTTGAACAGATCAGAGGAAATCTCAGAGAGATTTAATGAATAATGCCCAGTTTGGGTAAATGTCCTTACAAAGAACCATAAAAGCTTCAGATCGTAATGATCTATAATAAAATCAGCAATTGTTCCATTCATATAGAACATCTTCATCTTCACTTGTCAATAATGATGTTGGTAATGTTAATCTCTGACCAACATGGTCATGTCTGGGAGTAGAGCTGCAGTCTGTAGGTCTCTACCAGGGCCTCCAGGGGGCGCTGTTGACTGGACTCTTCTCTTTACTGATGCTGTGCTGGGCTGGGGAGCTCAGCTGAGGCAGGTTTTCATACTACAAAAATGTAGTTTGAAATTCAGGATTATCCTGAAGATTTTGGTTGACCTTTGAACAGATCAGAGGAAATCTCAGAGAGATTTAATGAATAATGCCCAGTTTGGGTAAATGTCCTTACAAAGAACCATAAAAGCTTCAGATCGTAATGATCTATAATAAAATCAGCAATTGTTCCATTCATATAGAACATCTTCATCTTCACTTGTCAATAATGATGTTGGTAATGTTAATCTCTGACCAACATGGTCATGTCTGGGAGTAGAGCTGCAGTCTGTAGGTCTCTACCAGGGCCTCCAGGGGGCGCTGTTGACTGGACTCTTCTCTTTACTGATGCTGTGCTGGGCTGGGGAGCTCAGCTGAGGCAGGTCAGTCTCCCTGTTGTTCTTATCAGAGGATGCCTGCTGGCTCTGGAAGTGGCTCAACAGTCTTCTCTGGGACTCTGTCTCCATCTCCTCCTTGGACAGGAAGTGCACCATCTCTTGGACACACCTGGAGTGACCCTGATTGGTAGGTGCAGAGCAGGAAGAGGAGCTGATTGGCTGCAGGCGGCTCAATAAAGAAACTGTCATCTCAAGGATGTCAGCTTTCTCCAGCTTGGAGTCAGGCGGCTGGTTGAGGAGTTCTGGACCCAGGAGAGACTTGAGCTGCTCAATGCTGCTGTTGATACGATCTCTACGTAACTTCTCCACCTGTGGCTTTCTAAGCTGCAAAAGAAAGAGAGGGAACACATTATTAACCTGATTCTGGAATGTTACATGAATAAAGATCATTACTATTTAGCAGTTGATGTAAGTCTGTGACATTGGGTCTTCAATTTACCTTGTTAGTGAGAGTCAGGTGTTCCTCAGAGTAGGTTCTTGCTGAAGTGACTGTAGGAGTCATGGCTGGATCTCTGTGTTGTAGAGTTCACTGTCTAGGGTGAATCTGATTTCTACTGGCTTGATCCCTCCTATATATAGTCCCACATCTCCATTTGAATGTGTGGGTCTTGGGCTGGTTGGAGTTTCTCACAGTCAGCAGCCAATGGGAGAGCTTGGGAAGACAATGATGAATGTGGGGCAGCCTCATGCTCAGTGTCCTTATTGCTGGAGGACAATAGTCACATCTCAGGGGAGCAGGTGGAGGACTGGGGGGTGATGGAGAGAGACTCACAGAGCGCTGTGTGGATCTGGGAAAGTGGTGACCCTGTAAAGAGATCAGATCTGCTGCATGATGTTTGGATCAATGACTGTGACAGAGCACACGCTCAACATCTCAACACACACGTGTGATACTGAAACACCTTAATGTTAGATTTTCCCATGTAACTTAACCTTCAGTTATGAGAAGCATGCATACATGGGTTTTCTTCGATACTTTTTAAAAGTAAAATTTCAAGAAATTATGTTGAGTTCATTATAATCATAATCAGTTCTTATAAAAGCATGTGAGACATTTGGTTTGTTTATATTCTAAATTGACTGCCATACCTCTTTAAAAAAGTAATGATTCCAAATAAATCCAAGAAGCTCATGTAGTCATTATCAGGTACATACTTTTTAAAATGAGTTTTTAGTTTAGTCCATTTCAGTAAAAGTGGTATTTAAACACGTTAAGTTTGTTTATTTTCAGGGAGGTGTTAGCCATCTTGAGGTCCAGATGTAGCAGATGTGTTGAGTGTCTTGTAGTGTGAGTAGAAAACTGCTCTGAGTTTCCCACACTGATTCCTGTGTCCTGTGGTCAATGAACTACAAAAGAGGTTCAGGACACTGAATGGAGCTCTAGTGACGCTATTGGCTCTGTGTTGTAGTATGGTCAGAGCCTGACGTCACAGACCATCTGGCCATCTGGAGGGAAAAAACACCACTGGCTGATACTGTGGGATGATCACCACAACAAGCATTAATAAAGTTAGAGTGATAAAAAAAGAATGTCATAAAACAGCCAAAAAGTAATATACCATCAGGTGTATATTCTCAATTTGGTCACACAAATGTTGGTGTTAGTTAAATATGAACACTCTTGTTCTGTACATGTTTGACATTCTGGGCTGACAGATGACATCAGCCTGAAATTCCTTTGAAGGATAATATTCCTCCTCCTAAAGTGTGCCAATTCCCCATAGAGACAGTCTGGTGGTGTTGAGACTGAGGATGCTAAAGACACTGAACTGTGACTCTGCTCTCCAGAGCTTTCCCACACTCTGCTCATTGAGGAAGCTTCTACAGAACAATACACGTGTGACTTGTTCAATGCAAATGTATCTCCATCCAAGCAGTTACCAATGACCCCATCCCTGGCTGAGCTGCAGGAGGTAAATACGTTTGTATAAAATGAGCTAAATAGTAATATGTGAGGATAAGGTAACGTTGTTGATGTTTGTTTACATCTCAACCTATTAAAGTGTCTGTTCCTGCTATTATGAACCAGCACGTGATAAACTATAATCAAATACCTACAGAGTTGTTTATATTGTAGCCTAGATGGTGCTACAAGCTTAAGTCTGAGGAATGCCACTAAAATAACATGTTTGATGAGGAAAAAACATAGATCAAAATATATTATATAAAAACTACTTCACACAGAATTTATATGTTTTAAATGTTCTAAATGAGGTGTTTCGTTGTATTCATGAAAAATCAGAATGTTGTCCAACCCTGAAGTGCTAAATAGTTTTGGATTGAATGTAAAAGAAGGTCCAGAATGGAGCACCCCCCCTCTCTCTCCTTCTCTCTGACCTCTAAACTCCAGGACTGGGGTCTCTATCTATTGTCCCTTAGGGGGTCTGTGAGTGAGGTTTCCTGAGTTTCCCACACCCTGCCTTCAATTAAGGAACAATAGAAGTGTGTCTTATTGCACATCTCATAAGATATGAAGGATGACCCCTCTGTCAAATCTGAAGTACAATACGATGAAACCGTTTTTGAGCTTTATCTGTGAGTACTGATAAAATGCTGCTGATATTTATTTGAAAAACCTTCAACTTATAGAGTAAAATAGCTATGAAGTCATAAAGATGTATCAAACTGAAGCAGTTTATATCTATAAAAGATTAATAATTTTTCACAAGAATGTGTGATCCTGTTCATCTTTTTTTTTTACCACAAATATTGTAACTTAATTGAAGCATTTCAAACTTACTTTCATTTGTATATTATAATCTAAAAAGTGCTATATTTGTTTTTGCGTGAATGTATCTTAGTGGTAAATTCATTTAAATAGCTCTCGAAAATACAAGGTCTTCAGGCTTGCATTATTGATTGTACTGTATATTTGTTTTTGACCAGCAAAAAGTGAGCCTAAAACCTTTGTAATATGTCAGGTAATTATTATTATCATTTTAGCATTCTACTGAAAGCATCATAAAGTTATCATGATGACAACAAATAAAAGAGGAGTTTTGCACAAGGACCAGAAAGATTCAGTTGATTGTATTTATTCAAATTGACTCAGAGAGTCACATCATCATAGATACCTCAACATTAGGCAAACTGAGTGATTAAACATCACAACATACCTTGGACACGTTTCCAAGACACAAGGTACTCTAACAGAGTAGAGGATATATATTGAACATCTGTCTTTACAAAAAACACATTGAACTATTTAACATAAACAGTTAGTTTACTGAGAAAAGAACGTTCTCCTTTCTTCACACAAATAAAACATATGCATAATAAGCACTCTAACAGAGTAGAGGATAGATATTTAACGTCTGTCTTTACAAAAGGCAAATGATCGGTCTAGCTTAAACAGTACATTTACAGAGAAAATAATGTTCTCCTTTCACAATGCATATTTAAACATAAACTACCAGAGTAGAGAAAACATATTAAAGAACTATCCTTTTGAAAAACTTAGATCCGTCCAACATGAACAGAAGTTTGACAATTAAAACTTGATATTCCTCAATAGAAATATTTCAAAGTTATTCATAGTTTGAGTAAATATATTAATCTTGAAACAGATAGTTTAACAATAATCACAGAAAGATGATAATAGTGATACCCATTTTGGGTAAATAATCCTCATGAAGGAACAGTGATAATGTATCACTTACTGAAAGTTTACATAGAAACAAACTGATACAAACTTCACAGAGATGCACATCAAAATTAATACTACAAAAATGTAGTGTGAAATTCAGGATTAACCTGAAGAGATTGGTTGACCTTTGAACAGATCAGAGGAAATCTGAGAGATTCAATGAATAATACCCAGTTTGGGTAACCAAAAAAGCTTCAGATTGTAATGATCAATATCAAAATCAGCAATCGTTCTGTTCATACAGAACATCATCTTCACTTGTCAATAGTGTTATTGGTAATGTTAATCTCTGACCAACATGGTCATGTCTGGGAGTAGAGCTGCAGTCTGTAGGTCTCTACCAGGGCCTCCAGGGGGTGCTGTTGACTGGACTCTTCTCTTTACTGATGCTGTGCTGGGCTGGGGAGCTCAGCTGAGGCAGGTCAGTCTTCCTCCTGTTCTTATCAGAGGATGACTGCTGGCTCTGGAAGTGGCTCAACAGTCTTCTCTGGGAATCTGTCTCCATCTCCTCCTTGGACAGGAAGTGCACCATCTCTTGGACACACCTGGAGTGACCCTGATTGGTAGGTGCAGAGCAGGAAGATGAGCTGATTGGCTGCAGGCGGCTCAATAAAGAAACTGTCATCTCCAGGATGTCAGCTTTCTCCAGCTTGGAGTCAGGCTGCTGGTTGAAGAGTTCTGGACCCAGGAGAGACTTGATCTGCTCAATGCTGCTGTTGATACGATCTTTACGTAACTTCTCCACCTGTGGCTTTCTTAGCTGGAAAACATAGAGAGGAAACACATTAATAACCTGATTCTGGAGTGTAACATGAATAAAGATCATTACTATATAGCAGTTGATGTAAGTCTGTGACATTGGGTCTTCAATTTACCTTGTTAGTGAGAGTCAGGTGTTCCTCAGAGTAGGTTATTGCTGAAGTGACTGTAGGAGTCATGGCTGGATCTCTGTGTTGTAGAGTTCACTGTGTAGAGTGAATCTGATTTCTACTGGCTTGATCCCTCCTATATATAGTCCCACATCTCCATATGAATGTGTGGGTCTTGGGCTGGTTGGAGTTTCTCACAGTCAGCAGCCAATGGGAGAGCTTGGGAGGACAATAGTCACATCTCAGGGGAGCAGGTGGAGGGCTGGGGGGTGATGGAGAGAGACTCACAGAGCGCTGTGTGGATCTGGGAAAGTGGTGACCCTGTAAAGAGATCAGATCTGCTGCCTGATGTTGGGATCAATGACTCTGTCAGAGCACACGCTCATCCTCTCAACACACACGTGTCATACTGGCTCAGCTCCTTTACATGAGATTGTACAGTGTTATCTAATCCTCAGCCACAAATATTTGATCCACTTGATATCCCTTTAATATTATTGTTTTTTACCTTCATGGTGCATTAAAAGATATACCAATACAGAATATCTGATTCAATGCTGAAGTAAATGTTCATTTTCATCATTGTTTTTCCATAAACATCTATCAACAAAAAAAACACCCCTTTTAATGAAAATACACCAATGGGTGCTTTTTGCTGTGAATATTAAATATGTTTCTCTCTTATATCCACCCACATTTCGAGATTGTATTGAGTAGCTCTGAGCTTCCTGTATTGAACTGCCTTGGGCTCCCAGGTACTGTGCCTCTGCTGGGCTGTGCAGCTGTGAGCTGGTGCTGGTTTCCTCCTGTGGGTCCTGCAGCCCCAGGCAGCATACTTCCTTGCCTTCAGCTTCCACAGCTGGCTCCCTGCACAAGGCTGAGCATGCCCCAGTCACACGCCCTCCTCTCTCTGGGGCTGGGAGCCACAGGGACACACGGCTTCCCACACTTCTGTATGCAGCCTGCTCAACCCCCCAGACAATAGAAGTGTGTCTGTTCCCACAAAGCCTTCAGACTGTTCCCATGCAGGATTCAGGCTGGGCTAGGAGGCAGTGTGACCCCCACTGCCATCTGGATCACTTATAACTCACCTCAAAAACAAACTAACTAAATATCTTAACCATTTAAATACATTATTTTATAACTTTTTGTTATTAAAAATGTGCTCTTTTGCTTCCCATCAACTGCAACGTTTTTGTTAATTGTCATAAATATATATACTTTTGCTTTCTACAGGTCCAGAATATGAATCACATGAACACATCAGTGTGTGAGTTTGGACATCACTGTAAAGCATTACTATATGGTACAGACTTAGTCCTGGCACAGATACTTTCCCAGGAATTAGCCTGACAGACCTTATTACCATATGGCTTGGGGAGCAACTTCCCACCTGTCATTCTATTCCCACAGACTATTGTCCCTAGATTAGAGCTCTCTGATTGGCTGAAGATCTTGACACATGGAGCAGAATGAGCATAAATACAGAGAGGAGATGGAGAGCTCTCTAGTGAAGGTCCTCTGAACATCCACAAGGCAAGCAACATCAACTGAGTCCAGCAAGCGGCCACTACAACTGTTATCCTCTGAACAACTTTTGACGAAGGACGTCAAAAGTAAAATTTTGACTCATTTCTAGCAAAGCTGCCAACTCAGACCAAAATCTGAAATGTCAGCCTACCTGGATATCACTCTTCAGGACAGCTTGAAGGAGCAACAGCCCCAGGTGCACCTCAGGTAAGTTCACTTAACAACATCCTCCTGTCCTAGACAGAGATGCTGTCAAAGAGAACAGGAAGTTGGGTGTGAGTGAGGAGGTGTTGACAGTTGTCTTGTTATCAGGTGTAAACTCAACATGCTGGAGAGGAGGTGCAGCATTGGAGTGGAGAAGCTGAAGGCCATTCTGGCAGAACATCTCCACAACGGGATCCCTACCTCCGACCTCCTGGAGAAGACAGCCTCATTCTTCACTCTGAGGAAGGCCTTGCTGTCCTACAACGGCTATTCCAAGTGTTCCAGGGACATCCTGCGTCTCTTCCCTGGCTCAGAGGACAACCTGGCTCCCCTGTGCCTCCAACAGTGACCTGGAGAACAAAGCCTATCTGGCCTGTATGCACCTGGCAGTGCTACTGCCACAGACTGGGACTGGGACTTGACATTACTAAAGAGACATTGAGCTGCCCTTGAGATTGCACTCATCTTGATTTATGAAGACCACTTTGGGGTCGTCTTGAAAACCATGACCGTGGCTTTCATGCGGGAGCCAGACGATCTATACAGACGTTTTCTCTTATTTGACTGAATTGTAAACTTTTTTTTTTCCCAATGCATTGTTGTGTTGTTTGAAGCAGTTGTACTGCTCTATTCTTTCTGTAAGAAAGGCACGTTTTGCTGAGTTGGTCTCATGTAGTTTGATAATGGGAACTTGACCAGAACAGACTCACTGTTTTCGCCTCACAGTTTAAATGACAGTGAGTGACCGGGGTGCTGGCTACCCCAAAGTGAAGTTGGAGCATTGACATGTGATATACTGATATTGATTCATCCCCTTTTTTTGGGCAACAATCGATGTATAGTCTAAATACCGCGTGGCCTTTATGTATAGGGGAAGTATTACTAGTATGGGGGAGTATGAATATCTAAACATATTGTTTTAATTTGAATTACTATGTAATAGTGTACACTGACGTGCATTAAGAAATGTCATTCATGAGATACTTATAAAATTAAAATACAATTTAATTACATTTGTCATGTTATTGGTACTCTTTTGATTATAAAATCCCAGAAAATAACAAGCTGTCTCAGAAGACCAGAGAAGCATTGAGGAATGTGTCCATTTGCCAAACACTTACCTGCTGTCCTGGTCATCACAGGGCAATCAGTAGGCAATGGGGAGTTGCAAGGATGAGTTGTCTGTAAAGGCGGGCCAAGGATGTGCGACAATATAAAAGTGTTTACTCGGTTTTATTAGCAACGACGTCGGATTATGCCACCAATCCACAACAGAGTGGCTAGTATGAGTGAGTATGTCTCTCAGATAGCAATTATATAAATGAGCTGGAGAGTACAGATATAGTAACCAACAAAACATGCCCTTAAACAGTACACATTCCACGAATGATGCACATGGGACACGGTCCATAGGTGATGCGGTCATAACTAAGTTTGGAGACTATTATCTGCTTCCTCGCTCTCCTGAGGTTGCACAGACTGCATCCCTATATCTATATGTGTCCTTCTAGGGGCAAACACACCAACCTCTTAACTCACTGAGACACAAGCTTCATGTGTACAGAAAATCTGCACATCAGGAACGTGTGCAAAGAACAACGTCCTGACAGGCATGTCCAGACAAGCATGTCTGCAACGTGTCGTAGAATATTTGACTACAGATCAAGGGGATGCATTTTCAAATTCCACCATTGAAGCTATGCTGGATATATTTGTCTGCAAAATGAGGTGATATGTTATGGTTATGTGCTAATCTTGCCCTACATTGTATAAAGTAAGACATACCCAGTTGTATGAACATGTAACAGAGGTGGTTTAATGATCATAATACCTCAACGGGATTTGATCAAAGTTGGGATTTGAACTCAATAGTGATGTAAATGTCAGCAGGGTAATATCACAATAAGTAATCATTCTAGTTTTGATGCATATCTCATTTAATTAAAAAACTACTTTATTTTCATCCATTGAACAAAAAGAAGCTGCTTCAAATGTTTATTCAAGGTTTCTTCAATAAATAATCACGTTGCTTGTCAAAGGATTCAAGTAGTTCTAATGTGGCTGGTAATTTGAGCAGGCTCCTGATGGATTCAGGCCTGGGGTCACATTTAACTAACGAGCTGCCAAGCCTGCTCCCTTGGGAGGTTTTCTGCACATGGAGATGAAGTAACATTGAACAAGGCACACTTCCATTGTTCTGTAAAAGCTCCCTCAATAGGCAAAGTGTGGGAAAGCTCCGGAGAGAGGAGTCACAGTTCCGTGGAACCTCATTACCATTCAGACATTGTGGTTGAGTATATTTGTACTGCCATGCAAAGCAAGTATATATATATATGATGGATGTACATATATATTTATATTGGTACTTGATGGATGTATTGGTAGTGTATGATGACATGTAATAAATACATTGAAGATCCTACATATTGGAATATAATTGTAGAAGTGAAAGAATTGCAGGTGACCAAAGTAGAGGAAAAAAAAGAGGGAAAAAAGGAGGGAAAACAAGCCAGACATGTTTCCCTCCAGATGGTCTGTGACGTCAGGCTCTGTCTATTCTACAACACAGAGCCGATAGCGTCACTAGAGCTCCATTCAGTGTCCTGAACCTCTTTTGTAGTACATTGACCACAGGACACAGGACTCAGTGTGGGAAACTCAGAGCAGTTCTCTACTCACACTACAAGACACTCAACACATCTGCTACATCTGGACCTCAAGATGGCTAACACCTCCCTGAAAATAAACAATCTTAAAGGGTTAAGAGACCTCCTGGACTAAAATGGACTTCCCTTAAAACACATTTTTTAAATGATGAACCTGACAACATGAGCTTCATAGATTTATTTTAAATCATGAAATGTTTTTGAAGGTATATGAATTTAAACAAACTATTTAAAATCATGATTTGCATCTCATGCTTTGAACACATCAAGATATGTTCAGAATCATTACATATTATGTGAGTTTATCAATTATAGATCATTGAACATTGTTCATTCTTGTCATAGTTGATGATCAGGTGACACTGTATGATCTCATGTAAAGGAACGGAGCACGTCTCACACGTGTGTGTTGAGAGGATGAGCGTGTGCTCTGACAGAGTCATTGATCCCAACATCAGGCAGCAGATCTGATCTCTTTACAGGGTCACCACTTTCCCAGATCCACACAGCGCTCTGTGAGTCTCTCTCCATCACCCCCCAGCCCTCCACCTGCTCCCCTGAGATGTGTCTATTGTCCTCCCAAGCTCTCCCATTCGCTGCTGACTGTGAGAAACTCCAACCAGCCCAAGACCCACACATTCATATGGAGATGTGGGACTATATATAGGAGGGATGAAGCCAGTAGAAATCAGATTCACTCTACACAGTGAACTCTACAACACAGAGATCCAGCAATGACTCCTACAGTCACTTCAGCAAGAACCTACTCTGAGGAACACCTGACTCTCACCAACAAGGTAAATTGAAGACCCAATGTCACAGACTTACATCAACTGCTAAATAGTAATGATCTTTATTCATGTTACACTCCAGAATCAGGTTATTAATGTGTTTCCTCTCTTTCTTTTGCAGCTTAGAAAGCCACAGGTGGAGAAGTTACGTAGAGATCGTATCAACAGCAGCATTGAGCAGCTCAAGTCTCTCCTGGGTCCAGAACTCCTCAACCAGCAGCCTGACTCCAAGCTGGAGAAAGCTGACATCTTGGAGATGACAGTTTCTTTATTGAGCCGTCTGCAGCCAATCAGCTCCTCTTCCTGCTCTGCACCTACCAATCAGGGTCACTCCAGGTGTGTCCAAGAGATGGTGCACTTCCTGTCCAAGGAGGAGATGGAGACAGAGTCCCAGAGAAGACTGCTGAGCCACTTCCAGAGCCAGCAGTCATCCTCTGATAAGAACTGGAGGGAGACTGACCTGCCTCAGCTGAGCTCCCCAGCCCAGCATATCATGATTAAAGAGAAGAGTCCAGTCAACGCTGCCCCCTGGAGGCCCTGGTAGAGACCTACAGACTGTAGCTCTACTCCCAGACATGACCATGTTGGTCAGAGATTAACATCGCTTAAAACATTATTGACAAGTGAAGATGAAGATGTTCTATATGAATGGCACGATTGCTGATTTTGTTATAGATCATTACGATCTGAAGCTTTTATGGTTCTTTGTAAGGACATTTACCCAAACTGGGCATTATTAATTGAATCTCTTTGAGATTTCCTCTGATCTGTTCAAAGGTCAACTAATCTTTTCAGGATAATCCTGAATTCCACACTACATTTTTGTAGTATTCATTTTGATGTGCATCTCTGTGAAGTTTGCACCAGTTTGTTTCAATGCAAACTTACAGTAAGTGATACATTATCACTGTTCCACCATGAGAATTATTTACTCAAAATGGGTATCTCTGTTATCTGTCTGTGATTATTGTTAACTGATCTGTTTAAAGATCAATATATTTACTCTTACAATTACAATTTCTATTGAGGAATATCAAGTTTTCTTTGTCAAACTTTTGTCCATGTTGGACAGATCTAAGTCTTTCAAAAAGATAGTTCTCTTATATGTTTCCTCTACTCTGTTAGAGTACAGTATGCATGTGTTTAAATATGCACGATGAAAGGAGAACATTATTTTCTCTGTAAATTTACTGTTTATGCTAGACAGATTATTTGCCTTTTGTAAAGACAGACATTTAATTTATATCTTCTACTCTGTTAGAGTACTTATTATGCATATGTTATATATGTATAAAGAAAGGAGAACATTATTTTCTCTGTAAACTAACTGTTTATGTTAAATAATACAAGGTGTCTTTTGCAAAGAGAGATGTTCAATATATAATCCCATACTCTGTTTGAGTTCCTAATATGCATGTTTTACAATGTATGAAGAAAAGAGAACATTATTTGCTCTGTTTATTAACTGTTTTTTTTTCAAAATCCAATTGTTGTTCAATATCGGTTCTCTATTCTCAGAGCACCTTGTGTCTTGGAGATGTGTCCAAGTTTGATCAGATGATGTTAAATGTCTTACATTTTCAACCTTTTGTAAAGGTTTGTAAAAACATTTGACTCATTGGGTTACTTGTAATACATAATTAATTTCATTCCAAACGAGAACTCACTCTTCTTTACTTCATTTCACACAATTCTTCACATGAGAACTAGGCCTAACTTTTCCCTCTTTTAACCTTATAGTCAACACATGGCTTTGTGATTGTGATGAGCAGACAGAAGATTAAAAAATGGGTCCAAGGGGTTAATATCTATTGAATTTTTCACAAAAAATGATGGGAGAAAAGTTTACTATTCAGCCTACATTTACATTTATGGTGATGGAAATAATAGTTGAACTTGAAGAACTGTAGGCCTACATTTCCCAACAAGACCAAAATACACCTTCTCACCTTGTGAATTTGAGTTTTCAAGAAGAAAAGTGTACTTTTGAATCTTGTCTGAGTCACTGGTGTGGAACACATTTCTGTCCTTCTCTTTTTGAAACTGTGTGATCAGTTAGGTTTAGTTCGAATTTCGATGCGGAAGCAACCGCATCGGAGGTTCACGCCTCCGCATCGTCCATTATCAGGTGATATTGTACACCTCGTCGGGCATTATCCCTAACGTATAACAATAAGGCACCATCAAGGGCAAATATAGATTCCCACTTTTGGGGGGACTAAATCCCTAGATAAAACCTAATATTTTTCCTGTGACCCAGCAAAACTAAGGGGGTCGGGAGCATGTTTCCCCAGAAGAAATTTGTCAAATATCCTTTTAAATAGTGTCCTCTAGTGGGTTTTAGGAAGAGAAATTAACACATTTAGATTTAAAATATTAAAGAAAAATATGAAAAAGAAAAAAGAAAGAAAGAATTTATTTGTATTTTATTTGGGGTGGCTAATGAAACTTTTTGGGGGGGCTCCAACCCCCCAAAATAGGGCTAGATCCGCCCATGGGCACCATCGAGGCAACAAATGATCTAACGATTGTGATTAACATAAGCACTCAAGAAATTACGTTAAAAGCTCTGTATGTGCAAGACAAGCAATTATAAGCCATGTCCTTGCAGCTCAGGCCATACCTCAAGTCAGCATGGACACTTACCACCTGAGACTTTCCCACACTGGAGGCCCTATAATAAAAGCAACAAATAATTCGTCATGAAACCCCCCTTTACACAACTTCCTCTATTACTGTTAAATCAAAGAGGAGCGTGCAGTGACATGTGGCGACCTAAAAGCGTGCCTCAATCACACCTACCATTGCACCTTACCAGGCAACAACATCGTGAGAAACTGAAGCAGACTCTTTGATTTGCACCCCGTGTGTGTCAGGGCGATAGTTGTGAACACTTTCCCATCAGCAGCAGGCGTTTGTCCTTTGATAGCTTCTTGTCAAAATAGCGTCGGGATTTTGATAGCACGCGTTGCATCATAGGGGGTAGAGTCATTGGCGCGATCCTAGAATTTAAGGAGCCTGTTTACCCGGTGGTCAAATTCTATCAACCAAACACTATACGCAGACAGAGAGATAGAGGGAAAAGAGGGCGAGAAAGTCTTCTTTGGAAAGTAAAGGCAAACTACAGCTATTTATTTTTTTACAATTGTAATCATAATATAATGGCAAAATAAAAAAATACCATACTCTTTCTCTTTGCTATTTTTGATAATACCAATCATAGCTTAGAATAAAGCCTTGGCTAACTGTTTAATATTTAAAACCACTTCTATTGTGTGACAGCAATCTCCACATAAAGTGTGCCATGTTTAATCTTTAATCTATAGTGGCCCTTATCAGGTGTGCAAAGGCTGCCTGCTCTCCATCTGCAGAGGCCTGATCAGACACAGGGACTGTTCCCAGGTAATAAAAGTGTAACAACTTGCTTGTGTCCAGCCTGTGGCTCAGAGAGCCTCAACCCCATCCCCTCTGTTGAGGCCATGAGGCTGATTGAAACCATGAGATAATTGATGCCTCTCCCATTGTTGTGTCCGCCTCGCCCACTGGCCTCAGAGTGTGGGAAAGCTAAGCCTTCCTGGGACTCATGGCTTTGTAATGCTAATGCCCCGCTATAAATAGGGGAGAGGGATCCTCTCTCAGCTCACAACTCACTGTCCTTCCTCAGAGAAGCATACTCTCTCCCTACTGCTCCAGAATGGCCCCTACCTGCATCAGAGACTCTGACACCTCCATGCTCTCCACCAAAGACAAACATAAAGTAAGTGTTGTTACACATCTGTCCTTTTATCATCGCTTGTTTTACCTTTGCTGCATCCCTGTTTGAGAGAGAGCATTAAGCTAACAGACTGTCCTCTTTTCTCCTCCAGTTAAGGAAACCAGCCGTGGAGAAAATGCGCAGAGATCGCATCAATATCTGCAGAGAGCAGCTCAAGGCTCTGCTGGAGAAGGAGTTCCACAAGCAGGACCCCAACGCCAAGCTGGAGAAGGCTGACATCCTGGAGATGACCGTGGTGTTCCTGAAGCAGCAGCTGCAGTCCAGGAGTATGGCCCCTCTGAGGGCCCACGGTCAGGGCTACTCCCAGTGCTGGAGGGAGGCGCTGCACTTCCTGTCTGCCAGCTCCACCAAGGATGCCACACTCCAACACCTCCAGCACCTCCAGCATCTCCATGGTGCCCAGAGAGTATCCCTGGACGTCTGTCCCGCCTCTCCCCTCTCCTCCCAGCTCCACAGCCAGGGCCCAGTCAAGCAGGCCACCAGCACCCACAAACCAGTGTGGAGGCCCTGGTAGGGCCCCTGTACAGATTCTGTACCTGGAGGACTGTCCACCATCCTGAGTAGGAAACATGTTTCCAAATGTTTTACTGGATGTTCTACATTTCTTGATAGAAATGAACTCCACTGATGTTGCTCTTGCAGAGAAAAAGCTGAAAACAGTTTTACAGTACTTCGTTATGAAGTAGATGTTTTCAATATACTTTGATGAGTGATGAATGCAGTGTGTGCTTTTGTGAAGCACTATTGTGTTGTTTAACCCTTTCATTTTCTGAGAAAATGTTGTGTAAAGATGTTATCTTTATTTACTGATGGTTGCTTTGCCAACTGAAAATTTTCTTTAACTTCCGTTTTTTATGTTCCTATTGAGGGATATTGATTCTAAGATATGAACGTCCTTTTTGTAAAGGTTTTGTGAATCCTTTTGTGAAGGATATTGTTATAATTACTTGAATATGCCTTTTGTAAAGGCTACTATTATCATAATTTAAATATGCCTTTTGTAAACAATATTATTACCAGTATGCAAATATTTTTTTTGTAAAATATGCAAAACCACTAGCTGTTCAATCATATACATGGCTGTGTTGTAAACACTGATGATTCATCAGTGTTAACAGTGTCATCATTTTCTCTTGTCAGACATCCTATGTTAAATTATTTGAAACAAATTTCAAAAAGGGCCAAATCTTTCAAATAAACACGTTTTTAAAAGTATGATATTCTGTCGTTCGTGACTAATTATGTTATTCGAAAATTGGCAAAACAAAGTTTTGTCTTGATTAAGCTGAAACAATTTGAGAAACACTATAAGATATTATAATGGATAGACTGATTTCATAAGGCATATCCCTGTACAAGTGTGTAGCATCATGAATTCATGATGTTTGATTTGTTTGCCATTTCACAGCTTTGCTCATTATATTTGAAGTGTGCGTCTGTATTCATACTGTTTAGGAACATTCATTATTTTGTTTAAAGTTTATAGTAATATACATACATTAGGATTGAATCTGTATTAAAATATCCCTGAACACACAGGCACAGGTACACGTGCAAACAAAGACTCACACGCGCACACACCCACACACCCACGTGCAGAAGAGCACAGGGGTTTGCACTACGTGTGTGTGTGCATGTATTTGTGTGTGTTCAGGCAGGACCAGGTCTGTCTTGTGTCTTTGTGTACTAAGCCCCAGGCTAGCGTTGGGCAGTTGGTTCTGTCAGCTCTGGTTTCATCAAACAGCTGGTGGGCTGAGCTGCTGTGAGGCTGCAGGGCCTGGTGGAGAGGTTCCAGTGTGGGAGAGGAGGGTCCTGTGTGGGGCCTGCCTCTCCACAGCTTTCCCACACTCTTGCTCCATTCTCCTCTTTCATCCCACAGACAAAGGAAGTGTGCCGTGCTAAATTATCCTCGAGGCATGATGGTGAGAAAGCTCTGACCAACTGCCCCTCTCTCCCTCCCTCCTCTACAAATCTGTCCCTGGGGGGGACAATCAGCTTAGTCATTTCATAAACCTGCATTATTCATGACCCAAAAAAAATGTGGTTCTCAAATAATTATTTTAACGTAATATTGTATGAATGTAACTGAGTACATGAATTAATATTAAACAGGAAAAAAAGAAATTGTCTCAGGGCCTTTGCTAATTACCTGACTTGAATTCTTGTTGCATTATAGTTAAACTGAATTTGTATTGCTCCATACCAGAGCAGAGTTTGTTACTAACTTCATTGCAGTACGGTTGGATTGCTGTCACAATTATGTGCCAGAATGATCTGCCTTTGCGACAACACGAGGGGTACAACACAACAAGTCAATGGTGTAGTAATGTATACATGCCAGGATGAGCCTAGGCCTGTTCCTGGGCCTGTTCCTAGGACTGTGGACCACCGTGGGAAACCTCGGCTGTTTACCTCAGCTAACAGGTGTCAGTGTGGAGGCTGGTCTGTTCCACCTGGCGATAAGACACTTTGAGCAAACACACAAAAACAAACACACACACACACAGACACACTCCTTAGTCAGACATGCTCCCACAACACCCACCCAGGCACACTCCCAATGGCCTCCCAAGGTGCGGGTACACCCAAGCACACACGCACAGACACACACACACACTTTTGTCACAAACAAAAGTGTATTGTGTATTGGTGCAGGAGTGTGGGAAAGCAGTCTGGACTCCAGACCCATGAGGGCAGTAGGACCTGTAGTAAACAGTCAGGACTCCAGAGACATGTAGGACCTGTAGTAAACAGTAAGGACTCCAGAGACATGTAGGACCTGTAGTAAACAGTCAGGACTCCAGACACATGTAGGTCGTCCAGTAGTAAACAGTCAGGACTCCAGACACATGTAGGTCGTCCTGTAGTAAACAGTAAGGACTCCAGACACATGTAGGTCGTCCTGTAGTAAACAGTCAGGACTCCAGAGACATGTAGGTCCTGTAGTAAACAGTCAGGACTCCAGAGACATGTAGGTCCTGTAGAAAACAGACAACCACTCCCTGATCAGTGATTATTGATTACGGAACCTTAGAACTTGTCAATAACCCCTCAATAAGACCAGCAGTGATACACCAATCAGCTAAATAACTAACTGATTTGAATAGATTTATTAAAGATTGATGCTCTGTAAAGAAGTCTCTCCTGCTGCAGTACAATGTCTAGATTACTGTTATGATTCATTGATAGCAAAGGCATTGTTTCAGGCTTAACCACACTATACCTTGGCTAATATAACTCTTATTTCCCATTGTTCAAATTGGATGCTCTTCCTATGTAGCTGTCTCATCTCTTAACTCAAGTGTGTATAATATTGCTGAAAGACCCCTTTCTAAAATCTTTACAATAAATTTCATTCATTTAAAATAAAAAATAATGTGGCTAAGTTAATATTTCCCTTTTCCCCTTTTGGGCCACAGTCAAACACAGAGAGAGATAATTTTGAATTTTCATCAATTTATTTATACAAGAAATGAAGCAGTCCTCTTTGAAGCTGCTGTCACTCATGTCAAAGTTGATCATTTTCAACAAGAAATACAGAAGACACACAGTGTCAACAGTGAACTGTAAGAGAAAAATGAGACAGGTTGGGACATATTGTTCCATGTAGACTTTCTAAAAGGCATATCAACTTCTCAAAAACAATATCCTAAAACAAAGAATATAGTCTTCACAAAAGAAGACCATTGTTCCATACAGACTTTCTAAAAGGCATATTCACTTCTCAAAACAATATCCTAAAACAAAGTATATAGTCTTCACAAAAGACTGGAAAAAACAATTTTACAAAAGGATTCACAAAGCCTTTACAAAACTATCCAAAAAGCCTTTACAAAAGGCATAAAAAAAATCTTGGACTCAATATCCTTCAATAGAATGGTTTTCAGGTTTCAGTTGGCCAAGCAACCATCAGATTAGATAACATCTTTCAAGTAATGATATCAATATCCTTCACAAAAGGATTCACAAAGCCTTTACAAAAAGGACGATCATGTCTTAGAATCAATATCCCTCAATAGGAACATAAAAAATGGAAGTTAAAGAAAAGTTTCAGTTGGCAAAGCAACCATCAGTAAATAAAGATAACATCTTTACACAACATTTTCTCAGAAAATGAAAGGGTAAAACAACACAATATTGCTTCATAAAAGCACAAACTGTATTCATCACTCATCAAAGTATATAGAAAACATCTACTTCATAACGAAGTACTGTAAAACTGTTTTCAGCTTTTTCTCTGCGAGTGTAACATCAGTGGAGTTCTTTTCTATCAAGAAACGTAGAACATCCAGTAAAACATTTGGAAACATGTTTCCTACTCAGGATAGTGGACAGTCCTCCAGGTACAGAATCTGTACAAGGGCTCTACCAGGGCCTCCACACTGGTTTGTGGGTGCTGGTGGCCTGCTTGACTGGGCCCTGGCTGTGGAGCTGGGAGGAGAGGGGAGAGGCGGCACAGACGTCCAGGGATACTCTCTGGGCACCATGGAGGTGCTGGAGGTGCTGGAGGTGTTGGAGTGTGGCATCCTTGGTGGAGCTGG
Organism: Hypomesus transpacificus; assembly: GCF_021917145.1. Classification (NCBI taxonomy): domain Eukaryota; kingdom Metazoa; phylum Chordata; class Actinopteri; order Osmeriformes; family Osmeridae; genus Hypomesus; species Hypomesus transpacificus. The sequence goes on along the minus strand of NC_061068.1, from coordinate 12,257,199 downwards.
CAGACAGGAAGTGCAGCGCCTCCCTCCAGCACTGGGAGTAGCCCTGACCGTGGGCCCTCAGAGGGACCATACTCCTGGACTGCAGCTGCTGCTTCAGGAACACCACGGTCATCTCCAGGATGTCAGCCTTCTCCAGCTTGGCGTTGGGGTCCTGCTTGTGGAACTCCTTCTCCAGCAGAGTCTTGAGCTGCTCTATGCAGATATTGATGCGATCTCTGCGCATTTTCTCCACGGCTGGTTTCCTTAACTGGAGGAGAAAAGAGGACAGTCTGTTAGCTTAATGCTCTCTCTCAAACAGGGATGCAGCAAAGGTAAAACAAGCGATGATAAAAGGACAGATGTGTAACAACACTTACTTTATGTTTGTCTTTGGTGGAGAGCATGGAGGTGTCAGAGTCTCTGGTGCAGGTAGGAGCCATTCTGGAGCAGTAGGGAGAGAGTGTGCTTCTCTGAGGAAGGACAGTGAGTTGTGAACTGAGAGAGGATCCCTCTCCCCTATTTATAGCGGGGCATTAGCATTACAAAGCCATGAGTCCCAGGAAGGCTTAGCTTTCCCACACTCTGAGGCCAGTGGGCGAGGCGGACACAACAATGGGAGAGGCATCAATTATCTCATGGTTTCAACCAGCCTCATGGCCTCAACAGAGGGGATGGGGTTGAGGCTCTCTGAGCCATAGGCTGGACACAAGCAGGTTGTTATACTTTTATTACCTGGGAACAGTCCCTGTGTCTGATCAGGCCTCTGCAGATGGAGAGCAGGCAGCCTTTGCACACCTGATAAGGGCCACTATAGATTAGAGATTAAACATGGGACATGGAGGAGAATACAGCAACACCGCTGAACATGGTCAAGAAAACACAACATGGGAGTAATTTTTACTATGTAATCAGAAATCTTTATTACATTTGAAAAAGGTGACAAAACCCATCAATATTAGAACTGGGGAACGGGTTTATTAGAACTGTTTATAAATTAAAAAACTTAAGTTGATACCTTGCATCAATTTGTATATTAGTATAATATTTACAGTTTGATACAAGCACTGTGTGTGATAATGTGAAATTACATTATGTCACTTCCATTACACACCTTCCAAACTGTGTAAATGTCTCATGAGAAATAAGGAGGGGGAGTAAAGACAAGAGTTAGGTAGAGAGAGCGAGGGATAAAGATTCCTGTTGCTATTGTAAATGCCAATTAAACACAATTATCCTATGCCCTCTGGGAAGGCACACTTCCATTGTTCGACCCCCCCCTTCAACCCCCTGTCTCTCATCCCCCTTGGGTGTATATGTAGTAAATGGGGAAGAGAGTGTGGGAAAGCAGGATGGTCTCTTACTCACACATCCTCCAGTCAATAGAGCACACCCCATCACCCCTCCATCCACCCACCCCCCAGCCCCTACCTCCCTCCTCCTCTCCCTCCCTCCTCCTCTCCCTCCCTCCTCCTCTCCCTCCCTCCCTCCTCCTCTCCCTCCATCCTCCTCTCCCTCCCTCCTCCTCTCCCTCCCTCCTCCTCTCCCTCCCTCCTCCTCTCCCTCCCATCCAGCCGAGACACACCCTTTCAGCCTGCCGCCCTGATCACAGCCTCTGTGGAGCATGAGGGCGCGTGTGTGTGGTCGTCGTCCCCCCTCCGCAAACTGAGCTTACACCACTCAGCCCGGATATGAGTGTTTGTGTGTGTTTGTTTGTGTGTGTGTATGTGTGTACTTACCTACCACTGATAATTTACCTCTTCCAGCTCCCATGTTTAAGTTTTACACTTAATCCTGCATCGTCAGGCAGGGCGCTGTTCTTATTTCTCAAGCTTACATGACTATAATGTGTTTGTTTGTCTTCTAATAACATGCTAATTTCTTGTTTAACACTTTTGACTGCTCCCAAATAAAAGTAGAAATGTAGTTAAATGGAACTCTGGAAGCATTAGAATCAAGCTTTATTAATTTGAACTGTTGCATGCACATTGGTTGAAGGTTGGTTGAGCTAACCCTAACCCTAGTTGCATCTCACTAAGTAGACATACTATGGAACTGTTGAATATGCTGCTCTTTGCTGTCACCTAGACATGTAACTACATTCCTGATTTGTCTGGTTCTAAATCTCAATTTCCAAATCAACAAAACCAAATCCTGTGTAAGCATTTTTTTTTATTTTGGACAACATGTACATGTGCTGTTCATGTATAATTGTAAATATACAAATAAATATAAAAATACAAAACGTCAATATCTGGGAGTTAAGAAGCAGATGGTCAGGGCCTTTTTGGAGGGAAAAGCTTCCTCTTTCCTTTCAAGTCCTCAAGACGCATTTCTTCAATCGAGTATGCAGATGCTACCACATCATTTGAGTATGAACGCATTCCAATGTGGACATTCCTTCGTCCTCTATTGAGCAACAATAGAGATGGCCTCATTATGGAGACCTCTTCATACACACACACACACTCCTCCCACGCACACACACGCCAAACCGTCTCCATGGCTTTAAGCCCAGATGTCCCAGAGTGTGTATGGGTAAGTGTGTGTGTGTGTGTAGCCAAAGGCCCTCTCCCTGCTCTGAGGAATGTGTGAGAGCCGCGACCTGCTCCTCTTTCCCACACGTAAGCCCCCATTCAGGCCAGCGGCCCACCCTGCCTCCCCAGCCTCTGATCCGTCAGTTCTTATTATGCCTGAGCTTCAATAGGCCATCTGGACCTCGACTGGGACAGCCAGGGCCTCCTACTTACCCCACACTCACCTAGAGTACACGCTTCAGGTGGCGGGTGGAATAAACACGCACACAAATGTGTATATTGACATATTATTCCTGTGTACTGTATAAACATCAAGCATGTAGCCTAAATATTCCCTCCGAAATAACTAATGGAAGGGAAGGGAGATGCAGTGAACTGTAAAGGTAAAAATGAATCAATAATAGTGACATATGAAGTATTTTCTGGATCAAAGGAAGATAGTTATTGTTCTCTGAATTGTGTATCAATTTGAACCCGAAAACACTATCCAACACTGGCTGCCACCAACCAAGGCATTGAGCAAACGACCCCAGTGAAAGAGGTCTAAAATCTGACAGAAGGTGTTCAACAACGCAAGAAGTTTCCCGCCTCAAGTCGCTTTTTTTCTTCTTCTTTGCTGCACGTCTTCACTGTGAATGTCAGGTCACATGCCCCTGGAGTGCCATTGACCCACACAACACATCAGAATCTGCCTCCTCCAGGAAGGGGTCAGGCGTTTCCCAGGTTCTTTCTCTATGTGTGCGTGTGGCTGCAGTCACAAGGATACTTCACAGGACCCATGTGTGACACCAGGCACCTGCCCCTCTCTTTGTGGGAGAGCCATGCCCTGGCTCCAGCTCTGAAAGCAGGGCACACAGAGTCAGGGGCTGGGGTTGGTACAATACACCAGCTCAGAATGCATTGTGGTGCTCTTTACAAGTTCCAATTTGGCGGGAGAAGAAAATGTGTGATGGATGAGAAGGGTTTGAAAAAGACAAAACAAAAAACATTCTTTAACTGAACCTGAAACAAAATTAAGAAAAGTTCACTGGCACAACAACTTGAAACTTAAACGCTTAAAAGGTAGAATGGTAACAAAAGAATGATAATGAAAGTTTGATCTAGCCCATTACTCGTAATATAAAAAAGGAATACCCTATACAGTCAAGAAACAGGAAAAAACATTCCACTTTCAAGGGGCTAACAACCTATGCCCGTCTACAAGTTTTGTGAGCTGACAGTAGTTTCCCGCGCAGTGAGGCCAGCAGCTGCCCTGCCTTCAAAGCCTAATCCTGGAGGCAGTGTTGTCCCAACTTTCCCACAGCACACTTTCAACAGCGCAACAAAAGAAGTGTGCCGTGCTCAATACCGCATTAGTCCCGGTCCTCAATTGGGCATATAATTCCCGAGAGGCCATACGGAAAAACATCACTTTGATACAACCCTTGAAACGGGGACACCAACCAAAATGGACCCATGTCATGGAGATATAGCTACGAATTAACATAGCCTATTATTCCTCAAAACCCATTAGCCTATATTAATAACTAACCAATAGGCTTAGTATAGGCAAGCACTAAATTCTGGTTTAAGAAATAGCCAACCATATAGCAGTCATTTTATGAATTTATGTTTCTATTCAAATGCAGTTATTGTATTTAAGCCTGTAGCCTACCTAAATGTTGAATGGAATCCTCAAAAGGCTGCCATTATTCGAAATATTAGCGGGAAAACGCACGGCCAGAACGCTTAAACTAATCTCTTGATCCAGACTAATCTGTTCGGATGCCTATTCATGAATTGTGGACAACTTCTCCCGCCTTTTGGTCTGCCTGCCTTTCATGTGAATGGGTGTAACACCTTGGAATGCAGGCGTAAGGAATAGAGTCAACTTTTCATGGCACCCTTTAATTGCACGCTCCACCTGTTCCCATGGGACAAGCTAACTGTCCCCCGGCGACAGACAGTCAATTTAGCATGAAGCAATTGAAGCCTTTGTCATTGGGCTGCGTTCCGGATTGGCTCGCTAGTGTGGGAACACCCTGTCAAACACTAACTCACGCGGGTTTACAGTGCGAGGGCTGGAGCTATAAATTGAGGAGCCCCGGAGAGCTGGGACAACCAACTTCCAAGATCAAGTTTAGCCTACAAAACATAAACGCAGGGCAATGCCACCTGTCAATACTTGCAACTTAGTTCTTAGCACCAAAGATAAAATCAAAGTGAGTACAAACAACTTCCTAAATAATGTCTGTGTATGTGTGATCTTAAAAAACGGTCAATATTTCTGAAAATGTCACCTATCTAACTTAGTTTTTTTTGTTTGCTCTCTAGCTAAGAAAACCAGCTGTGGAGAAGATGCGCAGAGATCGCATAAACAACAGCATAGAGCAACTCAAAACCCTCCTCCACGCCGAGCTCCAAGCACACCAGCCAAACTCGAAGCTCGAGAAAGCTGACATCCTCGAGACAGCCGTGTTCTACCTGAAAGACAACCTGCACTCGGCAGCTGTCTCGGTCCACGCAGGCTCAGTTGGTCAGGGCTATTCTGAGGGATTCTCCCGCTGTCTAGAAGAAACGCTTCGTTTCCTCTCCGCTCACAACCAGCCTTCAGAATCTAAGAAACTTGTCAGTCACTTCCACCGGTCTCAACAGACGCCAGGAGCCGAGTCTGGGCTGCGGAACCGCCCGGTGGGCCCCCGCAGGAACCTGAGTGTTCCTAAAAGTGTCATCTCAGCAGGTGCAAGAACATCGGTGTGGAGACCATGGTGATGCGCGTGTATGGAAAATGAGACAGCGCAAACTCAGAATTAAGACTGTCAATGTTAAAATAATGATATACCTTCCTGGCTTGTTTTAGGAGCTATTTGTAGGATTACTTTCTTCATTAATACTTTTTCATGTCAGTTAACGGTGAAATAGTGACATGTTCAGCGAATGAGTTACCCAGTGTTTACGCAAAAGCGTACACCTATTCTATCTTCACCATGTGAAGGCAAATGTTTACATATTGTAAAAGCGTGTTTGTTGATTCTTGATTCAGTGTATAACGGCGTATGGCACTTGTTGCTGAGAATGTGTCCTATCTCGGCTTTGATCTAGGCTAATGTATCACATTGATATGCCAATTTTTCATTGTAATAAAATCAATAAAATCAATTGAAAGAATGGATAAAGAAACTGTCCTCATGTGGATCTTAACCTAAACGAGTGAAACAGCTATAAACAATAGAAACAGCTATAAACAATGGGCTAGACTAATACTAATATGCTAAACCTTAACGTGCATGAAAATAAGAAACACATGAAATCGTGGGTATGCAGCTTGTCTTCTCCCAATTCAGGAACTATAACTTTAGGTATATCAAATTGCCTACTTGGTAAACCACATTATCATCTACCTCCCCCGATCCACAAGCACACGCGTGCGCACACACACATGCACACACGCCGACAGAGAAAAGCTCCATTCAAGATTCAAAGTTTTCAAATTGGATTTCTGAAGGAAGCCTCACCCTTAAGTTCTCCCATTAATCTTTTTTACTTCAAGAAAGCCTGGAGCCAGACAGTTCTGGCGGGAGCTTGTGACATGAGACCCATGCACATTCTATTGAGTAAACATTTTCAAGCTCAATAGTCCAGCTGCTGTTTAGAACACAAAGGCAGCCCCGCCGTACCCGGAAACCCCCGGATAACCTGAGCTTTCCCACACTCACACTATTCAAAGATGTCAATTAGAGTGTGGTGCTTTTCGCGCCAACGTTCTTAACCCCACGTTTTTCTGTGTAGCTACCACGTGTTGACATTATGGTCAGGATGTAAAATAGCGAATAGCCTACTGTAAGATTAAACTGCTTATATAAGTATTTTCTGTTTTGAGTGGGAAGGAGTATGTCTAATGATAGAAACAATACCATTTTGTTTGAGGTATTTGAAGGATGTCACATACAGATGTCCCAATTGTTATTCACATAATTATACTGAATTAGTCTACATAACAAAGCATTCTGCAGCAGCATGGATGAGAAATGCACTTAGCCCTGGCATTCTTGACATAACTTCATGAAAGACCATGAAAGACCAGAATAGCTTTGACATGAACAAAAGAAAATGTTTGCTAAAAAGCACTCTCCCAGTGATGTCATTATATATTGGTGCCCCTCTGTGCATTGTGTGTTCTGCATATTCATATATTCACATTCCTTTTTATTTAATATGCCATTCAACCATTAGCCCTCTAGGTTAATCTGAAACTCATGGGATTCATGACCCTAAATGAATACCCAAGTTTGGGCATTCTGTTCCCTGTCGGTGTTACATTCCTTAATCGGTCAGTTTATCTAAATAGGTGTTGTGGCACTGAAAGATGCAGTTAAATATGCTGTGTATAAATTGTTATAAAACTACCTCAAACCATTACATATCTATATTTCCCCTATAGCCCTTCCAGAAAAAAAGTGTTTTAGATACATCCCCATGTTCTCGCTGGAGGTGTGTCGAAGTGTGTCTCTCTGCCTTCGCACAACATGATGAAACATGGGAGTGTGGCAGCACTTAGGTGACACTGCCTCAGAATCCTGTTATCTGTGAATGTCACAGGAGTGTGTGACACTAAAGGTATGCCTGGTGTGAGAGACGAGGAGTACGTGACACTAAAGGTATGCCTGGTTTGAGAGACAAGATGGAGGTGATTCTCTCAACACACTAAATATCCTGGCCGGACCAGCAAAAAAATAAAAATGTGCTTGTGTACTTTGAAAGCAGTTTCTTAAATTTACATTTAGTCATTTAGCAGACGCCCTTATCCAGAGGTAAGTACAGGGACATTCTCCCTGAGGCAAGTAGGGTGAAGTGCCTTGCCCAAGAACACAACGTCATTTGGCATGGTCAAATGATATATAGTGCTAAAAGTTGTCCTCCTAAGAGTGTGGTGTAAAAAGGAGGGAGATAATTATGAGGACCATCTAAGACATCGATTGGTACAAAAGTAGTGTGAAAACTGCAAATCAAATTAATCTTGATATGTTTTATTATTAATTAATTCACATCACGAAAAATAGAACAAAAGCAAAGTACTCTATATTGTTACTGAAATAATTTAATAGATATTGTCACAAATTACATTTCTAATTCAATCTACATTGATACAGGCACATTTTGAAGATAATTAACTTCTCATTGCATAAAGCACTAAAACAGACAATTAAAATACAAAATCCATTTTATGAAAATAAATCCCCCCCCCATTTTTTTTTTACTGAAACAGATTGAGGCCTACAGACTGACCATCCTCACACTCAATGACTCATCCATTTTGAGAAAAGTGCAATTGCTCTCCGTAAAACCAGTCTGTCATCAGTAAAATTAAGTATGCGGGTGATGAGGTAAATATTGATGAGCTCTTTGAAGTACTTGTTGGCCTGTTTAGGGTTGATGTGGGTCTAGCTAAGGATTATATATAAACCAGGTATTAGTACCCAACAGTACCCAATGCCCAATTATTCATGACATAAATCATCAGTAACGGCCACAGCCATACAGAACATGCTATAAGCCAGTCAGTCTACGTCCAATCAGAGAAGGTGTGAGGAGGGGCATTTCACTCTGACAGCTCAGCCAGTGTATCAGATTACAAAGACCCAATGTTACGAAGACGATTGTGTTCAATTAGCATTAGTGTACTTCTGATATTACATCTCCATGTTCATAACATTTTAGCACCAGGAACCTTTTTCTTTTACAATGTTCAATTTAGAACAATACACAACATGTTGACTTTGACCTTGACACTTATATTAGTCTGCTCTGCTTTCAGCCTCAAATGTCATCCTTATAAGGATGCTGCATTGATGTCTATTTCTGGGTTAGTAAAACATCTATAAAAAGAAGGCTCAAATAATACAGTTTGTCCCTAATGACAGATGTATACAGCAATGTTAATACAGGTCTTCTGCACTTACATTACCAGAGATTAAGGTAGCGCACAGCGGCCATATAGAATAACAGGAAATGCATCAGTGTAACAGGAAGTAGCTATACATGTGTAAAATCCATGGTTGACCACAACAGTTTGATTGGTTCCATGGACCCATGGACGGGAACAGTCTCGTACCATCGTTGCGTCTGTCTGACACAAGCAGCTTCTTTCAGCAGGCCGTCACACTCCAGACGATCCACTAGGAGGTGCTATGGTGCAGCAATTCCCTTCCAAAGCAGCTGATTACATTCTTGTATGTGCGTAAGGTTCAGTGCAGCCTCATCGAGGGACAATATTAGGATGGATTCAAAGAGACAATTCACTCTTACTTGACATTGCCAGTCTTGTATTGGTGAGAGATATGGGTCTAAGGGAGGGGGTCGTCGATTCTCTGGAGGGTTAAAATTGGATTAGTTGGGGGATAGGAGGCTAAGTTGGACGGGATGAAAGTACAATACCTCCTCTCTAGCCCATGTAGGGGTACTTCCAATCCTGGAGGGGTACATGGGTCTCCTTGACAACCTGCGGTGATGTCCATCGCAGAACGTAGTGGGGGCCGCCAGGTTTGTCATTAGTTCCTATAGAGACAGTCGAGTTCATGGTTTACAATCCTATTCATTAATGTATCCCCATAGAGATGATCACTCAAAACTCATCTTGTCATAAGAACTATTAAAATCATCAGCAACATGACAGAACACACTCATTTACAGGGAATCATTCCAAAATGTAAAATCCAATCAAAAATAACCAAAGATCAACGTGCTCCAGATAATGATTAGGACCAGGTGCTGGATTTACGTCGGAGCAAACACCAACAGGATGGCAGCTCTGAAGGAGCAGGGACGGGCTGGCGGCAGACAGAAGCTAATCTCACCTGAGGCTCTGGCGCCACCAAATGGTTGCTGGGCGACGATGGAGCCGGTGGACTTGTCGTTGACGTAGTAGTTGCCTGCAGCGTTCCTCAGCACCCTGGCTGCCTCGTCCACCACAGTCCTGGTGGACAGGACACACGATTAGGGCTCACAGCTTGAACTGACACAGGATTCAAAGACAGTACACGAGACTGTACTATTCGGGGACCGTCCAAAGTTTGCTTATTAGGACACAATCCTCTGACTTTATAAGAAACTTTTATTCGATGCCTGCTTGTTACATTTATATAGACTGCATACAAAGTTCATGGGTATATTGTTTTCTACAAAGTTCCCTAATTACTATTACTACTGCAGTGCCTGTTTGTGGCTCATGAGATCAATGGCTTCATCGCTAAGTGCAACTCAACATGGCAGCAAACATGATTAATTAGGCGATATTTATTTGATTATTAGCTCATCCAGCTGTACTCCTTTGGCCATGTCAGGTAGTTGAGCACCGTGTCATTGATTTGTTATTGTTGTTTGTATAACATGTCATGTGTCTCATGAAGTAGTATTCATTCATGCTATGCGTGTGCTTTGTAATATGTTGGCACTTCATATTCTCCAGGAGAGTGCTCGATCGTCTCATTTCATAGACAACCTGAATGGGTGATCACGATTTTTTTGCTTCCCTCTGGAAAATTAGTGTCAAACATAAGTGTTTGTATCCCCCAACCCCTTTCCCCCACTGTGAAGTGCATCGTGTTGCCTCCTGTTATGAAATGGACTATATAAACCTATATTTATAACCTACTATATAAAAAAAAAAAAAAATATAAATAAAGTTTGATTTGATCAAAAACACCAGACAAGAAGGAAAATGGTTAGAAGTCGAACATGTTACTGAAATCGAACAAAGCTGAGTTGAAAGCAAGCGAGACAAAGAGAGAGTGTGTGTGTGTGTGTCTTACTTGTCTTTAGCGAACACAGCTCCGGTTAGGGCGTACGGCGACGTGCTGTCGATCAGCTGGAGGATCTGCTTGTAGTCGTTCTCAGGGTAGACGTACACAGACAGGATCGGCCCAAAGATCTCCTGCAAGAGACGCAGACAGAGGGAGGGTCTTAAAACACCCAGATGTACAGTCCAGGCGAGCTAGCTCCACTGGGGTTGGGATGAAGGTGAACTGGCTCCATCACAGATGTGTGAACTCTGGCAGGAGACCCACATCTAGAAATCCATTAAACATGAAGCCACCGGGCAATACGCTTTTAAAAGTGAAAGCGACTTCGTACATCGTCAACAGTTTCCTCACCTCGTTCATGATGGGATCCCGTGGGTCTGTGGTCTCTATGATAGTAGGCTCCACAAAGTAGCCCTTCTTATCATCGCAGTTGCCCCCGGCAATGATGCTCAGGTTGGGCGAGGACTTGGCATGGTCCAGCCACTGCTTGTTACGAGTAAAGGACTGTGGGAAAAGAGTACAGAGACTTACTGATCCTGTACTATAATCAAGGCTGTGAGTGTGGAAATCAAATGTTCCGGAGTTACAGGAAGTTGCATACCTTGTCATCGATGACGGCAGAGAAGAAGGTGCTGAAGTCTTCCACAGGCTGTCAAGCACAGACCAAAACAACCCAACTATCACAACCTGACTGCAAATTAAAACATCGGTAAACCCTCAACTGTTTTTCTATCCCCCTCAGAGTAAACACTCAACTTCTATGAAATATAAATATAAAGTCGGTATATTAGTATCTGTCTTATCTAATCAAGGAACCCATCACAACGATGGTGTACAATAAAGCATGTCGACTGTAGGTTTCCTGTAGGCTCACGAGAGGTCACCAGGAGTTATTTTTTCTACTCACGTCCCCCAGGTTGATCTGCTTGTGGATGTCCAGGAGCCCCTGCTTGATCTGGGGCCACAAGCTGTCAGGAACATACATCCTGGAGCAGGCAGAGCACTTCTGGCCCCCGTACTCAAAAGCTGAGCGGATGGTCCCAGTCACCACGCTACGCACGTCCGCCGACTTGTGGACGAAGTGGAAGTTCTTCCCGCCACACTCTGAGAGGCAGGAGAGGAGAAGAGGAAACAGGGAAGCTGATGAAATGTTCTCATACCGTTCCAAAGTGAACTCCTCCTGTGTCTGAGAAGCTTGGTCTTTTTTTGAATGGTTGTTTGCCATTCCCCTGAGGACCAGTGTTAAAAGGGATCGTCTTTGAGTAGTGGGACCGATCCACGTCGGTGTTGGAAGTTTGTTGCTCGGTGGTGCCACCTACCTCCGCCCACGCGGGGGAAGTTTCTGTAGATGTCCAGGTTCTGGGCCACCTGTTTCCACAGCCTCTTGAACGTCCTGTAGAGGAAAAACATGGCTGTCAAACTCCTGAGGTACAGCATCCACTGCTCCAAGCACTGAGCTTGTATCGGCATGTGTCACTGCCTTTAATTCAGCCTGTGATATTTGTTCTGTAAAACGCAAAATACATTTTACTTTTTTTGATCAAGAGATTTGATTTATTATTGTGTTTATCAGAGTATGTCTGCACCATGCTATGCACTCATGTTATTAAGATGTTATGGTTGCACTGGAGCTAAGATACTATATTGCTCACCATGCCTAGTAGCTGAGATGGGGTTACCTTGCGCTGTGGCTAGAAAATAGAGATTGTTTCTTTGCTCAAACTACTAAAATACTGTTAGAACTATGCACTACAAATCCTTGAACTTCTGCTGTACTTCATCCCCAATGTGTACGTTGCTTGGGATAAAAGGGTCTGCTAAAAGAATGGCATCGCAAAAGTAGATCTTGCTAACTGATAGAGTGCTGATGACGTACGGAACGCTGCCAGTGAAGTTGATGCCCGCCAGGTGCTCGGAGGAGGTGATGGTGTCCCCGAACACGGGCCCATCGGCCGGGACGAACTGGATGATGTTGGGGGGCAGACCGCAGTCCCTCAGTACCTTGTACACCGCGTAGCTCGCCGACATGGCTGTGTCGCTCGGCTTCCACAGAACCACGTTCCCCTGACACACAGACCAAGGAGAGGACAAAGAAGAAGAAAAAGAACGAATAATAACTCATTCGTTATTAACGATTAATCATTTCACAGGCCACACACCTCAGGGACAAACAGCCACTGTCACTGAAGATTCAAGAAGGCACAGGCAATTCTTGTCCCCAACAATTTTTTTTAAAATCCAAGTCTCAGTACGTTTATTAGAATGTCTCTCTCACAAACACAGACAGTAAGAAGGACTGACCATGATGGCAGGGGTTCCTGCAAGATTCCCACCAATTGCAGTGAAGTTGAAAGGGGCGACAGCGGCCACAAATCCCTGGAATACAACACCCATACGTTAAAAACAACTGATGAGGACACGGCCAGTATCGACACATCAAGAACCGCCTTTCACACTCTGATCATGATAGGATTCTCATTATACAGTTGTAGATAGTGATAGTATATAGGGACAGTGGAGAGGTGGGTGGCCCTGGGGCCCAGGAGGGTGCTGTGCTGGGTGCAGACAGGGAGCCCGTACCTCCAGGCCGCGGTACAGCATGGTGTTCGTACTGCCGTCGCTGTCCAGGGGCTGCTGTGCCTCCAGCTCGATGGCGTGTTTGGCGTTGAACCGGAAGAAGTCGATCAGCTCCGGGGCGGCATCGATCTCCGCCTGCACCACCGTCTTACCCTGGGAGATAGGAACGGCACGGGAGAGGAGGGAGAGGAGGGAGAGGGGGGGAGGAGGGAGAGGAGGGAGAGGAGGGAGAGGGGGGGAGGAGGTCGCCAGACAGGATAGTTAGAGAGGAGCACAGGAGAGAGGTAGTGAATAAAACACACTAGAAAAAGACACCAGAACATGAGAGGACAGCTGACCTCATCAATATCCATACCGGTCACTGGATCTCTATTAATATTGTTCATTCGACCAATACGAGTGTGTCTCGTTAGATCTGCGGGCCTCCTGTACCTGGCCGATCATCGTCTTTGCCAGGATCTCTGCTCTCTTTGGTCCGCTGATGACGTCCGCAGCCTTGAAGAAGATCTGGGCTCGGTCCTGGACGGGCTTCAGGTCCCACTCGCGACGTGCTGCCACCGACGCCAGGATGGCTTTGTTCAACAGGTCCTGGAGGATCCACAGTCAAGCATGAGGAGGTCGTCACAATGGTTGTGACAGCTCCTTTATCAACAGGTTGCCATTTCAATTGAGTGATTTGACTGTCTGAAATTTGGAGGAAAGCATGAACTGAAACTGTCTATCTACTGTATATTTCATTTAAGTATAAAGGCACGTCTTTTCTTATTGATGACAAATATGACATGATTACCTTGTCAGCGTAGCAGAATTTGGCCACTTTGTGAGAGTGGTTGAAGGGCTTTTGGTAAAAGAAAAAAGAAGGATGGTTGTTAACACAGCTCATAAAAGAGGGGAAAACAACATACTCTCTGCACACACACTTTCTGGAAGCCACTGAATCTTATCTGACACCAGAGATAATCTACAACTGATAACAAACAATTACCAGAGCTTATACAAATAAACATGATAGGGACATAAAGCTGTCTGTTCAGTTTAAGGGAACTTTTTTCTGTACTGTATATATATGAGCAGTGAGAGTTTTGGTTTCCAAGTTTCCATGTTTGCAGTCAGCAAAGCAGTGTGCAGCAATAATTTGCTCAGATTACAGACAAGCCATTGACTTTACTTACCGACAGCTGGTACCTGATGTCTTTGGTCCACACATGTTCATCACCAACAACACAGGGAATCTCCTCTGTTGTCCCTTTCAGCTCGTTCAATGCCTGTCTCACACACACACACACACACAGGAAACACAAATCAGTTGATTGTCTGTGATTACAGGCTCTAAAGGAAAAACTGTTTACGCATTAAAGGGCATAAAAGTATGGAGGTGTGTGACAGTGTACTTGTGAAAGTATGGAGGTGTATGAGACTATACTCGTGAAAATATGGAAGTGTGTTAGTGAGTCTATCAGAGAATAAGTGAGCGTTAACCTTCTGCAGCTCTGCCCTCTCCTGACTGCCCTCCTGAAAGCCCAGGATGGGCTCATTCTTCACCTCCACTGCAGCACAGGGGAACGTTTTAAACCTGTAGACAGGCAGGAGGACAAACAGAGAGACAGACATGGTTACAGATTAAGATGTGGTGTTAATATTCAATTAAAGCTGTCGGGGTGACAGTGACAGCATAGCTTGTAATATCTAACTAGATTTCCCGGTCTCCGTCTGTCCATCGGTCCACGTCTCGAGAAAAGGACACAGTTTTAAGTTGAAAATAATCCGGTGTTTTGCTCAGGGGGAGCCAAAGACGTGCAGAGTGATGTTGTTTGGATGAATGCACCAACTGAACCAATGGCCTATGGTTTAGCCCTTTGAAATTGAAAAATACATTTAAATCTTTTTTAAGTTTTCTGGTCATACTGTTACTGAGAGGTTGCCTCCGGATGTGGTGAAGATGACGGGGAGTCCCCGAGGGCCTGTGGGGCACCAAGGCAGCAGCCGCTGAATTCTCATACCCAGGACCAATGATCGATCGCTGGGCAATCGGCGCTTCACTGCCGGTCTTGTATGACTTCCCAACAGCAGGTTTGAGAGAAGGAAGGAAACATTTTTTGTCACGTATGGGGATTCTTGATGGTGGCTGCTAGGTGGTGAGAATCTTCTAGTCCTTCCATATCAGTGAATTGTTGCTCAGAGCCATCAGGGATTTTCTGTCTACCTTGCTCAAAAAGCCAAAACCAGGTCTGACAGAGGGAAGGACGACATTTTTGGCATCACATTGAATCAGCTTTTTGGTCTGGATGGTTGGTGGCTGACTGGCAACAACACTTTGGTTAGCCCTCTTCACCTGGTGTGTCATTTGGGCTTCCTGAGGTTTTACAAGGTGCCCATCAGAGGCTTCATCCGTGTTCTCCTTCTCTGGGAGAATCGTGGTATTTTGCCTAGTCAAAATATATTTCCTGTTCCTGGGGCAGTTATACACAGGGATTCTTGATGGTGGCTGCTGGGTGGTGAGAATCTTCCGGTCCTTCCATATCAGCTAATTGTTGCTCAGAGCCATCATGGTTTCTTTGTCTACCTTGCTCAACAAGCCAAAACCAGGTTAGTGCTTGTTCTTTCTCTCCGCTGTAACCATAGGATGCTGCCTCAGCAACATTTATTTATTGTCCATGGGGCAGTTATACACAGAGGTTCTTGATGGTGGCTGTTGTTGGGTGCTAAAACCCTCCTGGTCCTTCAGAATCACGAAGGCACTCTTGGCCTGTGGTGGTGGAGAGCATCAGGGTGGGTTTTCAGAACCATTGTCCCCTCCTGAACGTTGAAGGTTCTGTAAAAACTGAACTCGATACTGCAACAAGGAGATGACTATAGCCTGTTCCCCCAACTCCTCCATAGCATGGTTATGGTTTAAAAGTTATTGGACTAAATTGGAACACTTAATATTCAAATGCTATGGTTGTTTCCATGGAAATTGTATGCATAACATTATTGAGTTTGTTAAAGGATAATATGTATATAATATTGGTATATTGTAAGAAGCACAGTGTTGTCCCTGACAACAAAACTGTAAAACTTTTGTATTTGTTTTATTATATTACGTTGACAGAATATGCTGCTATGTTCCTAAGGCTTGTTCTGTTAGTCTACCATCCAGTCACTATCCTATTTGGTAACCTGGCCCACATAGACGATCTTGAAAGCTGTAATGAGTAACCTGAGATGAGATGTGGTATAAAACATGTTGTACTTTTTTTAAATTATACTTACTCCTAGACAGTAGGCTAGGCTTAATCCTAAGGACAGTCTAAGGGAATGTAGACCGTGTATAAGTTCAGCAACTTGTGCTGTTTGACATACCTTCTGCAAATCTTCAAACATTCTGTTGTTGTTTCCTTTATATATTCCTTTCATTTATATAACCTTTATTTTTTCTAGCATTTTATTTGACAAGTCCTTCTAAATCCTTTAAAAGTGATAGTAGACTTCCACCACCTGACCACATCCTGGCACCCACAGACCTTTATGTATGATTAACTACTGTAGTTTAAACAGCCACAGAAGGTCACACTCAGAGATAGGGCCTAACTGAAGTGGAGAGAGGAGCAAATAGTGAAACAATTTTGGTGTTGGACTCCTTTTCTGAGACCTTATTCCTCATCATCTGTCATCTGACCAATACAAACATCTGTTCTCCACCCATGGGGTTCTCAGTCAAATCCTGCAGTAGAATCTTTAACTGAGTTTTTTGATCTTTATCATGGTGAGAGGGCAAACTAAATACTCGTCCATCTGGACTGACAGATGCTTTTTCAGGTGTGAAAAGAATCCAGTGCAAATAATTATAAGTTTCAAAATGCTGCTGTGGTCGCATGTAAGCGCTGCTAGTGTTTCTGGTACACTTCAATAGAGCCCACATAGGAAGTGTTGCACACTGCATCTGCACGTCCGCCTCGTCTTCACGTGCCAACAGGAGCTGGAAACCTTAAAATCTAGATGTTGGTCGAAGCTCAACTTGAAGCTCAACTCTCACGTTGAGCACACCAGTAAAGTGGTATCTTAATTCATTACATAACAGTTACTACATAACATTCCTTACTGGCAGTTAGTATGAGTACTGTTCTATTCATATTTCCTGCGACGAAGGTATCTTGGAAACATATCTCAAACTGTCAAAGGATTTTAAAGTGACATGCATAAAGTCATTTCTTAGGTTATTTAGTCTCGTGTGTTCAGGGTGGAAGTATTACATACCCCCTCCAAGACTGGCTGAGCGCCGATCTCACGCGCAGCATGGTTCGATGGAAAAAGATACGTTGAGGGTTAAAAAAAGACAGGAAATACAACCTGCGATTGATTAGGGAGGGACAGCAGTTACTGTATCAATCTCTGATAACATACATAGAAATACTAAACCCCGTCTTGAGATAGCTTCACCAGATCCTTGTATCCACGTATCGCGAGTGTAGGGTAGGACCGTACCATTTGGTTGCGTATGGAGAAACAGCTTTATTTCAAATGAAACTATTACATTTGCACGCCCATCATTATCAACCTTGTATATCATGTGTATTCGTTGTATGGTGGAAAATGGGAAAAAGTTGAGAAGCATATAAAAGTATATTTTAAAGGTAAAAGAATTAGCAGTTAAATCTCCCCTATTCGGATGAAATTTACAGAGAACCGAGAGGGCGAGTCGGTGATTAGCCATTCATCTTAAAGAAGACATCCCAACCAATCACAGCACCGCACAGTGATCTCTGAATCGGTCAATTCTATTTTTGACGGATCAGAACGTCGGACATACACTGCATAACATATCATAACTTCCTAGCTTCAAATATATTTATAGTCAAACAATTAGTCAAACAAACCACTAATGGCAGACTCCTCCTCAACATTGCGAACCATTTCAAATTTGACATGGTACAGACACGTATTTCATACATGCACACCAGTGGAGGCTTATGAAGGTATGAAGAGGAGAATCATATAGATTTGAAGCAATGACCAAGTATTATCAGATGCAGTTAAAATTTAAACTGTTGAAATTCAGTCTTTGGACATATCAAGGTGAAATGTTACACGGTAATTCGATGTCATGTTGAAGCCCGTTAAGTTTAAAAAACCATCAGTCAAAATGACATTTGATTTATTGACGTGGCCCCCAACTCATAGATTAAAAATTGTTGTTAGTTTACAATGTAAATAAATAAACACTACACAGTGCTGTATCCTACATTACCCATCATTTTTATTTTGTTTCACCCCAACACCATATAGTGTGCATTCATTATACAGAAACAATATACCCCAAACCCACATGAATGAAATGTTTTACAAATTGTTTTCCCACACAAAGAAAAACTTAATTCGTGATGTAAAGAGATATGCAGTACAACAAAGGCAATAAAATGGAGACAGCTGACTGTAGACATAACCAACAGGTTGCCTAATGTATGAAAATACAGTTGCATAACCCATACAGTTGTCCTTATTAATCCCTCCCACTCCTAAATGTCCCACATTTAAAAGTTATACTATTATCTACTTCATCTCCAACATGTAGCCTCCCATATCTACATTTTAGAACCCGAGGACTCAGAATGTTTGACCAGGATTCATTTTACAGGAAGTTCTCATTGAGGACAAAGGTAGGACTCAGCAAAGATTACATACCACCAACAAGTTAGACTTTTAGGATGAAGGGAAAAAAACAGCATTGAGAGATACACATCAACAGCGGCTAATATAGCACTTTAGATCCCAGCACTACTTTGATTAAAATCACATCGAACTGAACAACTAACTATATGATGCCTCAACCAAGTAACCTGATGTCCAGACATTAAGAGTACCACTGTCCTGTATGGGGTTAAACACTGTTTTCAACTAAACCCTTTATGTTGGCTTCCTTTAAAAACAGAACAATAAAGTATTGTAAAACTAATGTTTCTGGGCCTGAGTTTTGTACTAGTCAGAACGCAATGATGTAGTCCACGTGACATGCGTGCATACACCATACATATAACCACAAGTACTTCCCGTATGCCCAATCTGAGCAGTGATACATGGGTGGGGGATGACACAGTGAGAAGGGAGGTTTGGTCAATTGACATTTTGCCCAGTTCTTTACACGAGGCTTCGCCACTCGCGTATGGTAAAAGCTCACAAGGGATGGGACAACTGTTGTTTTTCGAATCCATCTCGTACATTCATCAAAGTTTGGGCTGTTACAATCTTTTCAACTGTACTTTCTTAATTTCATATCGCTATCGTCTTCCAGACACTTTGACGAGGGACAGTTATGGCATTTGAGCCCATACTGCACCACATAGTCTACCGCTCCCTGGCTCACATCCCAGCACCCATTCTGCCCTCCCACTAAGCTGTAAGAGTCAGCCATTAGATCAAAAGTACATCTGGGTCATGTGGTCGATGTTTGGAGTGACTCTAGACTCAGACAAGGTTACCACACCACATTACCTTCTCAAACCACCTTTTCTTCAATCTTTCTATCAGGCTCTAAACTATAGAAGTCATGTGATTGACATTAAATCACACAAATGATAAGTCAACATAAACATTCACCCATAAGTACAAATGTTTCTGATGTCTATCCAGATTCTGGACCGTTTCTGGCATGGATGAACAATAGGCTGCTTATCCACTATACCGTATCAAGGTCATTCAACATACCTTATTGTCCTTGTGTCAACCATGACTCAATAACCCCAGCCACATAGAATGTCCACAAAGGGCCCACAAAGTATCAGTACTAGCATCGGTAGCCACAGCACCTGTTAGGCTGGTTTCATATCAGTTATCTATGTGGAGTAACAGGATACACGGCCCCTCCCGTCCTGTTGTCTCTGATGAAAAGATGCCAAATCAACTGACAACTAACAATAAACCTATTAGGTAACATCAGATAATGCTTTAAATCCAAACAAGATGGATCCTTTTCAGACCCTTACAGTTTAGCCATGAAAATCCCTTTTCAGTGAGTAAGTTAAAGCCACATAAATTAGTTTTGAATGTTGAACATTTCTGTTGTAATTTGAAACACGGAGATTTACAAAACTGTACTGTCACAAATATCTGGTTCCAATTAGATAATTTTTGCAAATAAAACAAATGATGGAAATGACCATTGCTGCTCTTCAGCGAGAAAACATGCGGAAACGACATCTGACCTTCGACATTTTTAAACTTTATGGTTGACAAAGCATTTGTTTTGTGTCTAGAAAAACAACTAATTATTCGGCTATATGAATACATAAATACATTGACCAAAGAGCCCCAGTAAACCCATCTCCAATCCTCATGCGTTCATCTGTTTTCAAGAGAAAACACTTGCGAGCAAAATATGTGAGACAATGAAATTCATGACATCTAAAGCAATATGAACAGAAAGGCCTCTGGGGTATAATATCACATGCCAACAGCCCTCTATTTATGTACAGACAAGTCTAAAGCCCTATCCAGAGCACATGGAGCGGAGAACAGAAATCTGCTGGGAACAGTGCTTCCCCTCCTGGTAAGAGAAGGGATAACAAACAGGAAAATCAAGAACGCACCTGCCAGCCTGCTTGTATGGTTCGATTGTGTATGCTTATCGATCTTGTATGCGCAACAGATAAAACTATTTTGACTCTTTCAAAGCAAAAACTCCCAAAAAATGAGTTTACGTATGGAAAGGAACACTTGTCAAGGTAATTGATTGATAATCAGCATAAGGCAGTTTAATAACTCAATAGACATCTTTATTAGCTTTAATCAAAACCGGTTGATATAACTGATTAGATATTCATGGGCCTCTCAGGTATTCCTTCGAACCTAGAAGATAAACAATATGCTTTCCCTCTGGACTCAACGAAGGGTCACTGTTCCAACACTTCCACAGTTTAGTATGCCAGTAGTAAACTCCCCACACCCCCTATCCCTCACACACCCAGGACGCAAACACAAAGGAGCATTCAGATACAAAACAACCTGCCTGGCTTCAGACAGCCAAGTACAAGGAGACAGGGGACAGGAGAGAAGGCGGGAGAAAGGGAGGAGGGGGTTGGGCGAGGGAAGGGAAGGGGGGGCAGGGGGTTGTAGGGTCAAAGGTCATAAATAAGGCTAGCTAAATTGCATAGAACTTGAAGAGTAGAGTGCATTATTCTGCTATGGGTTGTGCTCTGGTTCTTGTCAATGCTGGCAACCATGGGTTGTTGGTGGGAGCTAAACAACTAGACAGCGTGCTCGGCTCTTTGGTGGAAACTTGTCAACTCTCGTTTCTATACTGTATTTGCACCGCAAATAGTTGTTCATCCACCTATGGAGCACATGCAGGTGGCAACTTGCTTTCTTGACAATGCTGTCCTGCAGGGTGTAGCTCTGTAGACAAACTCAATAAGTACATCATTATTCAATGGTAAACACCGAAGATTTTTCCCTGTTCACCAAAAGAGCTGTATCATATAGGTGACAGTTTAGTAGAAAGGTGATGATGAGGTGATGCAACTGTCTGTGGTACAAAAAGGTTAGCGGTGAGCCATGTTGACTCGTGAAAATGTTGCTGGGTCTAGATGTCTGGGTTGTAGGAGCCAGCACTGAGGAGCTGAGCACAACTCAGTCACTAAACGCACCACACCTTTGCCTTGGAACACTTTATGAAGCAAACAAACCCTCCTTATCCCTATAACAACAGACAGTAAAGCACCAGTTCGGGCCTGCGACGCCACCGGCTGCACCGCCAGCAGAAAACAAGCAGACCCAATGTCAAACAGTATCCCCCCGAACCCCACACCTTCCCCCACATATGGGCGGAGCTCTGTGAGCAAGAATCCTGGGAGAAAGCAAGGGAGGGGACGGAGACAGGGGCGGGACCTGGCAGGTCAGCCATCAGCTGATTGGTCCCTCGCCTCTCCGTCCTTGTCCAGCTCGTCCTGGATCTCGTCGGTGTTCCCTGAGTCACTGCTGGCCACGGAGCTGACCGACGGGGAGCTCCTGCCGCCCTTGATCATCCTCCGGCAGGTCTCCATCTGGACGTCCAGGCCTCGCTTCATGCTGCACATCTCCATGTACTCGTGCAGGTGGCGGTTCATGTCGCTCTTCGCTGTGGCCAGTTCCACCTGAGGGGGGCGGAGCGAGGAACGGAGTGAGGAAGGGAGGGGTGGACGGAAGGTTGGGAGGGAGAGAGACAGGGAGGAAGGGAGGAATGTAGGAGAAAGGAAGGAAGAAATTAGTGGGTTGTTGTGGGAGGGAGGGACAGAGGAAAGTAGGGAGCGGGCAAGATGTCAGAGAAGGAGGGGAGGATGAGAAAAAATGAGGAAGCATGAGGAGGGAAGAGTGGAGAGAGAGATTAAGACATCAAGAACAGAGAGCAGACAGGTGCCAAAACAACACCGGACTGGATCACTAGCCCTGCTCACAAATCAAAACCAAACTGCAGGAGGGACAAACCTTCTCATAAATCACAGACAGACACAGTCTGCACCCCTGTATTTACCATGGCAGGTGTTTCTATCATCTTTAATACAGGAGAACTGACCCCAGGGACAATCACTCACAGGTATATTAATATCAGTGGGTTTCATTCCCTCTATCCCCCCCCCCTGTCTCTCTTTCTTTCTCTCTCTCTCTCTCTCTCTCTCTCTCTCTCTCTCTCTCTCTCTCTCTCTCTCTCTCTCTCTCTCTCTCTCTCTCTCTCTCTCTCTCTGTGTCTCTCTCTCTCTTTCTCTCTCTCTCTCTCTCTCTCTCTCTCTCTCTCTCTCTCTCTCTCTCTCTCTCTCTCTCTCTTTCTCTCACACACACACACACACACACCTACACCAACACAAAACACCCACTCACTCACATTGACAAATATACAAACGCCAACAAGGCGACAATCACGTCAACAAGCCTTCTCACCTCGATCTGTCCTATGGTTTCCTGGTACTCCTGCTCCCTGGTCTTGAACAGAGACTCAGTCTCGTCTATCAAGCTACCCAGGCTTCCATCCTGAGACACCTGGACAGGCAGCATTCAGACGGGTCACAATTAAACAACTTTTAATACCATAGAAAAAGTGAAGTCATGTAATGCATACCTTTAGCAGGCAAGTGTATTCAAAGTGAGAAGCAGGGGGATTTGAACCTGCAAGCTCTCGATTTGCAGTTAATTGCTCCCCCCATGAAGTATATATACCCCTTACAGCTACTGTATATCTATCCCATATATGTCTACCTAGACCTCTCTCTACCTTCTAAAGCTATAACCATTCCCTACAGCTAATACCCATAAGCTATACCCATCCCATAAAGCTATACGTAGACCGTAGACGTAATGTGTCAATCCTCCATGTCTACTCGTAAATCCTTCCTGTATGTTTACTATAAACATTTCCTCTCCTACATCTGACGATTGTTGATCCTCAGGGCAGCTCAAACTCACAGGCTCCTGGCCCTCGGCACAGTTGCTGTTGGCGACGCAGGGGGCTGTGCCGGTCGCCAGGGCGACGGCCGGGGTGACATTGTAGTTGGCGAAGTCCTCCCAGAGCAGCAGCGTGTCCTCGTTCTCCTCCCACGTCAGACTGTCACAGTCGTCGTCGATGTCGAACGTCTCCCGCCTGACAACAGAGGAGTTATCTGTACCATGTCTGGGATGGGCCGGGAGCGAGAGGGGAGAGCGGAGAGAGGGAGGACAGGACAGGACACGACGGAGGAAAAGGGGGAGGAACGGAGGGGGAGGGAAGGAGGGAGGACAGGAAAGAGAAGAAAGTGGAAACAAAGGAGGAAAGAAAGACAAAGACAACAGGCTCAACATTCAGCCGACACAGACAGTGAGAAGTGAAGGGAAAGATACAGAGAGAGTTGAGAACATGCACCGGGACACAGAGAGATCATGCAGGTCACGTAGGACAGGACTAGAAACAGATGTTTAGTTAGGTGACATGAAGAAGACCGTACTAGTGACACATTTCAAAAATATTGGCCAATGAAAATCACATTTGCATAAAGCCATATTGGGATGGTGTTCTCGCCATTAGTCTCTCACCAACACAAATGCAGATTTTTGACACAAAATGTGTTTATATATTTGATAACTAAATTCAGCAAGTTACAAATGCAGTCCCCTGTATTAACACTAGATGGGGGTGAAGAGCAGCACAGTAGTTTATGCACTGCAACACAGCAGAGCAGACAGTTGATATGCAGCAACTGCAGAGAGACAACAGTGGGCTGTCGTCTCTCTAGCTAGCTACTTGATGGAAGTGGACAGTTTGGATACCCTGCATGTGTGTGTGTGCGTGTGTGTGTGTGTGTAATTCAATTTGAGTGTGCTTGCCTGCATCTATGTGTGTGTGTGTGTGTGTGTGTGTGTGGGCCTCTTACAGCTGGTACAGCATGCGCTTCATCTCGTCAGTGATGTTGAGTGTCCCCGGGCCCTCCTCTTCAGAGGTGCTGGGGTCGGCGTCCATCTCAGAACTGTCTTCGTCGGATGCAGCCTTGCGTTCCTTCCTTCTGCAGCATGCCATGGCACCCTGCAACATACACACACACACACACACATGCCCGCATACACACACATGCACGCACACACACAGGCACACACATACACATACGTACCACACACACAAACAGACACGCCAGACAGAATTACTGCATCAACGTTTGACTGCACAGATTCAGTATTTTGGGGGGGTGTTTTTCCTACATCTGACTTTTAAGCGAGCGACAGTGTGATGCAGCACCTGAAAGGCCAGTGGTCTGGTGCTGGCTGGGCCCACAGCTGGGCACGGGCCAGCACTGTCGGCGCAATGTGATAACCTTGTGTGCAGCGAGAAAAGTCACTGCATCAGCACTTCCCTGCTGAGCAGTGACTGTGTATGTACCTGGGTGTTTGTGTGTGTGTAGGGCCATGGGGGTCAGGGCGTAGTTTACGGTTTGTGTGTACATGTGTGTGCATATGTGTGTGTGTGTGTGTGTGCATGCGAGCGTGCAAGATAATCCACAGTCATGTCCAGACAAAAGCATGTTTGGGCCTGATATGTGCCATTAAAGATTTAGGTTTGCAGCAACTGTCTCATGAATCACTTATGATTGGCGTGTAGTAAGTTCACTTTCAGCAGTGGGTTACTATACACACACTGTACAATACAGTACTCAATGGTGTCCTACTACAACAGCTATAGACACATGACAGCGACAGTCTACAATATGTAATACAAACTGTAGCCAAGTACATTCTACGTAATACAAACTGTAACTAAGGAGGTTCTAACAGACTGTAACTAAGGAGGCTCTAAAAGACTGTAAGTAAGGAGGTTGTAACACAGACTGTAACTAAGGAGGTTGTAACACAGACTGTAACTAAGGAGGTTGTAACAGACTGTAACTAAGGAGGTTGTAACACAGACTGTAACTAAGGAGGTTGTAACAGACTGTAACTAAGGAGGTTGTAACACAGACTGTAACTAAGGAGGTTGTAACACAGACTGTAACTAAGGAGGTTGTAACACAGACTGTAACTAAGGAGGTTGTAACAGACTGTAACTAAGGAGGTTGTAACACAGACTGTAACTAAGGAGGTTGTAACACAGACTGTAACTAAGGAGGTTGTAACAGACTGTAACTAAGGAGGTTGTAACACAGACTGTAACTAAGGAGGTTGTAACAGACTGTAACTAAGGAGGTTGTAACACAGACTGTAACTAAGGAGGTTGTAACAGACTGTAACTAAGGAGGTTGTAACACAGACTGTAACTAAGGAGGTTGTACACAGACTGTAACTAAGGAGGTTGTAACAGACTGTAACTAAGGAGGTTGTAACAGACTGTAACTAAGGAGGTTGTAACAGACTGTAACTAAGGAGGTTGTAACACAGACTGTAACTAAGGAGGTTGTAACACAGACTGTAACTAAGGAGGTTGTAACACAGACTGTAACTAAGGAGGTTGTAACACAGACTGTAACTAAGGAGGTTGTAACACAGACTGTACCCACCCTCTCAGGGAGTGAGCGGGCAGGACTGACGTTGAACATCAAGGACATGTCTTCTGAGTTCCTCTGCTGAGCCACGTCACACAGCTTGGCCGTGATGTCGATCCTCCTGCAGATATCCATGTCCACGCGCATGGCCTTCTCCTGGATCTTACTGTCCAGGTCTGACATTTGCTGGACGAGGGGGGGGAGGAAGACAGATGGACAGACATGGATTTAGTGAAGTAGGACTTTTATTTTGCGAGTCACCAAAAACCAAGACAAAAAAGGTACTTCCCAGATGACTTGATTTAGCTTCCCTTGCATGCCCAAGTTTGTAGCTTGAAATGACTTCTTGTTTGATTTGAAAAAATCAAGCAAACTTCAAGCGCTTCATACATTCAACACAGGCCTCCTTCTCATAAGAAGAAAGGAATATTTATTGATATTATTTTTTTTTCTTCATGTAACCACTGTCCTAAAAGCATTTTTTTAAACGATCAATCAGTAAACACTGTGATATGCAGTAAGACATGCTGACTTTAAATAGAAATGGGGGGAGGAGAGGGGGGGGGCCGTTACTATTGACAGCAACCATCAATCAAACTGCAAAGCCCACATCCAGGTCACACCGCACACCCAGCAGAAACCAAACAGTCAGAAAGGTCTGTGAGTCCGTCTGGGTCAGTAAGACAACATGCACCGACCCCGTGCGGAGAAGGTCAAAAATAACTAATGTCAAACTGGGCCTCATGTGCATCAATACTGTACCAGGAGATCTGTATAGGGCCTCTACAGGAGTACCAGTTAACAACAAAACGTTCCACAACAATACAACTCCCATGCTGCTCTCTGTTTCTCAGTCACATGACACACACACAGTCAACAGGCGAGCTAAAATGCGACAAGAGCTAGTCTTGACTAACAACACAAGCCCTGGGCTATCCCAAAACAGTCTAGTTAGGTTGAGGGGTGGTGGTGTTGGGGTAGGGGGTTGTGGGGTGGCGTAATAAGGCTAATATATACAGTAGAGGAGTTATCTCTTACTTTTAGATGCAGATTCCTCGTGACATATTGGGAGCTCTGACGACGACCACCCTTTATAGTGAGCAATGACAAAAGTACACCTAATCTAAGGACACGTCTTACAGCAGAGGGTGAAAACTCAACATTGTTGGGGAGCCATCAGTTTAGATGCATTGTGTTCTAACTAGCGAGTCTGTTCCCAGGGGTGTAGTCTAGGTGATGGGCAGGCACACACCGCATGCCCAAAGGATATCCTGCTAGCGCACTATAGAATGAGCGGTTATACAGTAGGTGGGGATGGGGGGCGGGGGAGGGAGTACACAGGGAGGAAGGGGGCTTGGTAAATTCACAGTATGTCTGCTACTTCATACTAGACCACACCTCTGTCTATCAGGCTACTGTGCAGTACACATATGTAACTTAACTACATGGATATGTATACACTGAATATACATTGGGTCCTCAGAGGAGAGCTACTGTTTGACCACACACCCCACAACTCAACACGGGGAACAACCAAAACACACAGTTACTGTTCACGCAAAAGCCAATATCCGGGGTGTACAGTAAGCAAGGCTAGAATGTTTTCAATTAGAATCCAGCAGACGATATTCCTCCCTGAGCTAGCTAGCCTGAGTCAGGGCCAGCTGCTGTATGTAACAGCCTCTGTCAGAGAAAGGGAACCGAGATGGGGGATCCTTCCCAACTCTGTTAGGCACATTTACATTCATTTGCGTGTCGAAATACGCATGGTGACTAAAGGGTACGGTTCTATCAGTATTACAGTGGTTGCCAAGGCTTTCTCCACAGAGAACACTACTCTACCGATGCTTGTCTAAGAGGCCCTCCGGTGGGTACAGCACGCCATTTCTTCTGACTAAAGGGGGAGAATCTGAATGAATGGTTGTGAATCTAGCCTACAATACACCTGAGTGTGTAGGTTGTCTTCATGGTAAATGACAACAAACTAACTGAATCTATCTCTTTGAGAAATACAAAAAAATGGTTTATTCATCTGCTTGTGTTCAGCCCTGGACTGAACTGGCTGGAATTGACCTGACACACTGTTGTTGTGAAAAGTGGTGTGAATCTGTAACAGTAAGTGCTTGTTTCAGAGAGGATGGGGTCTGGTGGTGATACTCACATCAGTCATGAGACTCTTGAAGACCACCAGTTCAGCCTTCAGCCTCTCCACCTTATCATTCAGCTCATCCTGGATCTCCTCCGACTCCTGGGCACTCTGGGTGGAGACACACACATAATATGTGTAGCATAATATTATTCACACACACTCCACATTCCCATACACACATACACATGCCATATTTACACACACACATACACACACACACACACACACCTACAAAAAGAAGCTCAGTGTGTCAGGAGGCCAAAACAACAGTTCATTTGAAGTGACGAGGATTGAGCAGATTTCCCGCACACTCATGCAGTGTAACCATGGCAACGTCTGCCTGTGTGCTGCTCTCTAAGAGGTGAGGCCCCCCCCAGGGACGCCAGGCAGCCCTGCCATTTTGCTGACCCATAATCCTACACAAACACAGATGGGGCCGCTGATCGATAGGTTCGTAGGACAGAGCAGGACGGAAGGTTGAAGAGAAAGGGAGATGGAGGAGAGGAAGGGTTTGGGAGGGGAGAGGTTGGGGGAAGGGAGAGGGAGGGAGGATGGGGAGGTTAGGGAGAGGGAAGATGAGGGAGGAAGAGGTAGGGTAGGGAAAAAGGGAGAGAGGGGATATGGGGAAGGGGGGAGGACAGGGGGGGAGGAAGGGTTGGTGAGGGGAGAAGTTGGGTGAAGGGGGAGAGGAAGGATGGGGAAGAATAGGGAGAAGTGGGAGAGGAAGGATGAGGGAGGAAGGGGTATGGCAGGGAGGTGGAGAGAGGGGAGATGTGGAAGGGGAGAGGACAGGGGGAGTCGGAGGATGTGGGATGGGGGAGGGCAGGGAGAAGGGGGAGAGAGAGGATGTGGATTGGAAGAGAATCAGTATTGTACTAACATTTAACAGGACAGTGGATTACTATCCAGAACATTCCATATAGGTCACAGGTTCCATTGAATTACAGTGCTGAATTACAGTACTTGAGTGTGAAAGGTGTATAAGGGTGTATGACTGCATAAGTGTAGCTATTAAATAATCTATCTATGTTTACAACATTCAACCTGAGCTTGATGTCCACCCTATAATCTAGTTTTAGCATAGTGGGGTGCAGATGTTGGTGTGAATCAATGTTGAAGGTCATGCTGCAGCTGATCTCACCTCCTGGAGAGTCTCCACCATGTTCTCCAGCTGATCTCGTCTGCACATCTCCTCCTCCCATCTACAAACACACACAACATCCTCGTCAGCACCACGGCAGGTCAAAGGTCACACTTCTCCTGAGAGAGGTCAGCGCTTGCTACCTGGTTTTGCTGTGGGTGGAGGTAAACAGCTGGACGTTCTGGATGTTGTCAGTCAGACCTGTATGTCTCCCATGACAATTTTCTTTTCTGTCTTCTGTCACGATAACAGCAGAAAATGACGGCCACAAATCTAAGCAAATAACCGTCACGTATATTGTTTTATATCAACAAACGTATTGATTGTTTGCCCTGCTGATGAACATTTAGTAATTTTTTTGTCATTTTAGCTGTATGACAGCTAATGAATGTACTGTATGACCGCACAGATTCCATGATGCTAACTGCCTTCTGGTCAATGGAAACTTCTGTACTTCAGGCTTGTCGATGTGTTAACATCAACGAAGGGAACATTCCTTCCATCCACACAGAGTAAATACAGAGGAAGGCCTGAGCGTGAGCGTCTATGGAAAATAAACCTGAATGAGTAACTGAAATGGAAGTGTCCCAGTTATGCACCATGGTCATGTGAGATATAAACGTGAGTCTGTTAAGTTACTCACGTAAATAATTAACTAACTGTCATTAAACCAAATGGATCCCATGGGGTTTTGTACTTTGGAAGCCATTTCAGTATCATTTTTATAAGTTGGATTGAAATGCGTCCACGGGAATGTCTTTCTAAGTATGGGTGTGAACAAATGAATGAAAAACCACATGTATACAGTTTGACCCTGCCATTTGCGCAGCTGTCAATCTTAGTCAGTGCTTAACTCCATCTCTGACGTGATAGATCATATATCTCCAAGCTACCAAGGCAGCAAAGCAAGATGAGGTAAAAATAGCTGTCTGTTCACACATTCCTCCTGCTCACACATGCTATCACATCCACAGACCTCTAGAACAGACCAACTGTTTTACCCCAGTCTGCCCTGTCTTGTTGCCCTAAGATACAGACCAGACCAGACCAGGCCAGGCCAGGCCAGGCCAGAGCACAGGCAGGCTGAGTGGGTGATGGTCCCAGACAGAGGGGGAAACTAATGAATGGACTGAGATGTTATTCACAGTCATGAGGTAAGCCTTAGCGTCAGACACCCACCATGACTTTGTCTGTGAGTCATTTGTCTGACCACAGAGGGGGCAACAGGGTGTGTGTGTGTGTGTGTGTGTGTGTGAGAGAGAGAGAGAGAGACAAGTGAAAAGGTCCATCTCATCCCCACCCCAAATTAATGCTGAGGCATCGATCTTTATCTGTGGCCCTTGATCACCATGGAAACACACCCAACGCCAAAAACACCCCAGTGACACAAACAAAATCAACACCCATCACTGTTGTCTCCTTTAAGAACAAACCTTGCCTTGTTCCTGTCTGAGAGCCTCTTAATGGGTCTTGTCTAATTAGGCAAACAGGACAAGAGTCCATGGCCGTCACGCTGTGATGGAATACCTGCTCTTAACGGCCTCTCTCGGACACACCGGACACACTACCTCAGGACACTGTGAGGTTACGGGACTTCACAACCGCATCACTTCCTCTGCTGACAGGAAAACAGTTCTGGCCATGCTCGGTGACATGATGTGAGCAAAGTTGGTCACTTCCTGTCTGGGCGTGATGTCACTTCCTCCATCTCTGATTGTGTGTGGGGTGGCAGTGTTTGTTAATGATGGAGAAACTATCTGAGGGGCTTCCTGCTGAATAAGCATGTTTTATAGACAGTCAAACCACTACACTATGCATGTACTTATGTGTATGTCATATTCAAGGTGATGCTATTGAAGTTAGAAGGCTATTCCAACATCTTTGAAGTAGAGTAGAGTAGAACAGCACTTTATTGATCCCTGGGGGGGAATTGCACTCCTGCATTAGCAGACAAAGCACCATCCAGTAAGGTTCAAAACATTACTATTGAATTCAATATAAATATACAATCTACACCAATAAATCTATCAAATACAGCTATTCAATCCAAGCTGTGTTGGAAAAGGTGATTATGAAAATGGTTGATCCCAGCAGTCCGAAGCTAAAAAAACCACAAATGTTTCCTGGAGACGGAATGTAAACAAAGCAAGCAGCCTCATGCTCCACACAGAGATGACCTCAGCATGAGGAAGGTATTCCGGCCCCTGCTCTGATAGAACCCTGCCCCACAAGGACTGCTGGAGGCTGGGGCCTTGTCTGGGGTTAGTCACAACAAGCCGTGAGTCTCCTTACAAGGCCAGAGACAGCAGGAGACTCTTCCAGGGCCTGGGGTGTCATCACTACCGAGGTATCTGTCTGGTTCTGGGTCTGGGTCTGCCTGCGTCTACATCTGCCTGTCTGTCTGCCTTTCTCTATGTCTGTCTGCCTATCACTATAGTATGTCTACCTGTTTGTCTGCATGTGTCTGTGTATGTCTGCCTGTTTCAACAGTATGTCTGTCTGTCTGTCGGCTTGTCTCTATGTCTACCTGTCTGTCTGCCTGTCTTTAAGTTTACCTGTCTGTCTGACTGTCTCCATATCTACCTGACTGTCTGTCTATCTGTCTGTCTGTGATCCCCAAATCTCTACATTTAATCAGCGATGTGAAAAGAACACTGTCACAAAATGCACTCCTGAGGCAACAGTTATGGTGAAGTCAACTGCACATCAATTACCCAATTGGAAAAACATTAAGCCACAACCACATCATTAAAAAGGAACCCGCATTTTAGTTTGTTACACGCAAAGCCTCTTCAGCCAATCTGCATTAGTCCTGCTACGCTAACCCCCTCCCCCCCACCTCACCCTACCCCCTCCCTGTGTCTCGTCTCTATGCCGGCCTGGGGAACCTATTCTGCGTGCCAGCATCAGGAACCTTTCCTCATCCCCATCGCCCCAGGCAGGAACCATTAAACTGCAGCACAATCAACCTTTTCAAGGTTTAATGGTTCTGTGGTTAGATCGTTAAAAATGAGGACAGAGCAATTAAATCATGTTGCTACATTTACTGTGATGCATGCCCAATTACTTCAAATGTAAAAAAAACAGATATTTTTCTTTTGTGCAAAATCTTTACGTAATATACCCTAATGTTTAACCTTTTCAGTGAAAGGTGTGTGTGATAATCATGTCTTGTGCAACATCAAAGGGGTGGAGGTAGCAACACTCTCCATGCTGTAAGGTGACAACTATTTTCCTCAGGCTGGAGAACCAACTGTGATAATCATATCAATACCATTAACATAATCAATACGATCAATAAAATTGACTGGGTTCACTGTTATTTTAGGATGGAGAAGTGATCTCTGTGTCGGGCAGTGTAAATCCAGTGGGATTGATTAGATCACAGATCAAAGAGAGATATCAAAAACGACGTGCAGAGGAATTGAAGGATCAATGTGTCTGCTACATGCAGCATTTCCACACCCATCAGCCTGCTCTGTCCCTCGCACACACACACACACACAGAGACCTAGACAACCATACATAATGTCCATACCATTTCCGGCACACAGACACCCATATCCACACAAAGCCCACTGTACTGTCTCTCTCTCTCTCACACACACACACACATTATACACACACATTAAACACACACATAGCCACCAGCACTCACACAGGTTGAGCCCACTGACAACACAGATAAATCACACAGGGAGAGACTAGCTGGAACACACGTGATCCGTCCCATGCAACTCTATCCATGGGTCTTTACACATCCTGCTCCCCCTGGCAGCCTCCCTCATGCAATCCAACATCCCAGGGAGAGGGGGGGCTTCACCCATAACTCACTCCTCCGGTACAGATCATCCTCCCCCCCCCCACACCAACCTGCCTGGCACCCAGGTTAGGATGGGAAATACTGGAGAAGGGATGTGGCGTGCTAGGGGATGGAGGAGGAGCTGAAGGGGGGGGGGGTATTGATTGGCTGTCGTCCTGCTGCTGCCTTGTGTGATCTATGCTGTCCACTGGGCTGGGTTGAGGGGCGGGGCGGGAGGTGTGGGGGGGGGGGGAGACATGTGTAGGGTGCTAATAAGCAGTGGTGTGTGTGCGGTGGTGGGAGTGGGGTGTTGCATGGCTGCGGTGTTGGACGGCTGCTGAGTAGACAGTCGAGCAGCGCCGCCTCAAGGTCGGCCCTCGTCTGCTTCGCCCTGGTCTCATTCCTCCCTGAACACCCTCACCTCCGATCCCTCTACGCCCTTCTCCCTCTCATTCCCTCCCCCCTCGCTTCCCTCCCCCGTCCCCGTCCCCACAATCCAACTATCCCATCCCCTCACTCTCCTCCCCCCCACCTACTTCTCTCATTCCCCCGCCCACCCTGACCTTCTCACCCTCCCCTATCAATGTGTATGGCGCCCCTGGCCTCCACCTGATCCAGATCCATTCCATCACACACCCTCCCAGATCACTCCGTCATGTCATGCAGACTACAGAGGCACACCTAGCAGGGGCATCACTCACGACTCACTGACTACCCGGTGACCTGTTTTCATGCTCCAGAACCATTCAGACAGACAGCCAAACAGCCCGTCGACCATCCAGCTAACCAGCCAGCCAGCTAGTGAGCCAGCCAGCAAGCCATTAGACATTCTTAAATATAGACTTTCACATTTGTTGCTAAGTGGCCAGTAATGGTTCTCAGGGGATCACTGGTCACCCGGATGTAAGAGTGTGTTTGATTGGCTACAGCAAGAGAAAAATCACTTGTTGGAGCTGAGACTGATACGGGAGGAGAACATTGAGATGAATGTCAAGCACTGAGGCATGCTACAGCAACAGTTCAAATAATCTATTGATTTTTCAGTTTCCCCTCCCTCTAAAGCGCCTTGTCATCTTTAAAAGCAGAGGCGAGTCATCTTTTTTTAGTTATAACACAGCCGGTTCCCACAAATTGTCTAAAAGACAAGAGACTCTAAAGGTGATGCTGGGAGGGTTAGAAGCATGAGTCCCTGAACCACTTCTGCTACGCCTGGTTAAACAGGGATGGCCTGACTTAGAAAGGGAATAATGGGTATTCATGAGTCAGCACATTTCAGCATGGCTCCCCTTCTCTTCCACTTCTAGAAATACATACAGGCCTTCAAATAGACCACATGCCGTACCAGCTGCAACCTCGACTCACATGCCACCGCCGATGCCACTGAAAAGAACAGTCAGCTGACAGAGTGGAAGTAGAACATGACGCTAGAATGACCTTTGGGTTGTTCGTGGAAAGAAGGATTGAAATGGTCCAGTCATAGGGTGCTGTACTCTCCCGATAAACAAGGGCAATTTGTCTTCTGCAGAAACGAGGAATAAACGTAAAACACAAACATGTGTGTTTCTTGGTGTGCGTGCGTGTGTGAGGGTGTGTGTGCGTGTGTAGGTGTGTGTATGGGCGTGTGTGAGTATATGATAAACTCCTTATACATGTGCGAGGATGAGACAGTATAGTGCTGATTCATGCTTGTTTGCCTGGAGCAGACTGGATTAAATAGGTTTAACATAAAGGGGAGGAGGTTGAAGGTATTGGAAAATGTAAGCTGTGAGTTTGATGAATGTGTCCCTTTTACAGGGAGAGGATGAATTGGTTGTCAAATATGGTCTGGCAACCATTGTATTTACTTCTAATTTCAGGGTTCTGTTTTGCATAAGGTTCCAGAACTGGGTCTAAATCACAAGGAGAAGGCTCGGGGGTTGGGGATTGAACACAGGTTACTGGACGTCTCAAATTGGACCATTCCGTAAGACCATTCGGGAGTCTCCGTAGGGCAACCGCATCACAACAGCTTCAAAAGTTCCAAACCATCGTCGCTACAAGGTATAAACCAGGATATCAAAGATAAACCATGAAGATTATACTCATTATACACATACATGTCAAATGTCCACATAACTGATAAAAAATTACTTTAATCTAAACATACAAAATGAAAACGCAATCATCTACATTCACATACTGTAACGCCACAATTTTTGGGCTGCATCCATGACATTTATTTAAGTTAAAACTACCTAAATCAATTCCATACATCCCTACATAAAGGAGGCATTGAGGGGCAAGTTCAGACACAGTACCAGACATGAGCTAACATAGCTCTGTCTGCCCTGAAAAGGGGGATTCTCCCACAGTGACCACCACATTGTCTCCTCCGCCATTCCCTCTGAAAGCCCCAGGCTTCTTAAACACAATGTGTGAGCTAACTTTACATTGATCAAAGTCTACAGTCAATAGGATCTGTTGTGTAGGTACCAGTGGAAACTCCTACAGCGAGGGTGGGGTCCCGGATGGGTTGGGACCAACACCGTCCCCTCGCTAATCCCAGGCCTGGGCTAGGCTTTACACCATGACTACACTGCCAGACAAGCCCCAACAATAGGACTGTGTGCTGGCCTCCTCTGCACAGTGCAAACACATTATCTATTGGCTCAACCTCACAGACATGCCCCTGCTCTGTCTCCCCTGAGGGCTTCCTGTGTGTGTGTGTGTGTGTGTGTGTGTGTGTGTGTGTGTGTGGGAGGGGGGTGGGGGGGGGCAGGCTCCTCACCTGGGGCGTCCACGTGCTGACACTGCACCTAGCTTCCGTGAGAGGGCTCAAGATCATCCCGAAATGCAAAACAGTTAATTGCTCTCCCGAGAGAAAAGAGGGCTGGGCAGTCCAAGGTTTTTGGAACTGCAAAGACTTGCCCCTGTTGGCATGTGCGTCCATTGTGCGAACACCCTTTAACTGAAGCACTCCCGTTTTTCCTGTTTCTGTTGAGTCTGTGGATTCTAGAGCCTGGTCAGAAGGTTCCACACTACCGCTGTAGCTCTCTCACTTAGATCCCTTCACTATCATGGCACAGAGCTTACAGATAACAACTGAAGCATCAGAACAAAACACACAATTCACCCAGAATGGGCTTATCCAACTCAATCCATACTGAATATAGATGAACAGTTTGTTCAGCAAGTTTGACTCACATACTTTAAACAGAGGTCTATCTTACCACATCATTCTACTGCCTGTACTGTAAATGTAATTACATTCTGCCTTGCGTCAGATAAAAACATGTCTTCACTTAAAAATTCACTTTAATGTTATGAAAAGAACCCATGGCTAAACGGATATCTGCATTAAGCATGGGATGGTCTCCTGCAAGCTGAGAGGCTGGAGGGTAGTTAAACGGAAAATCAGTCCACCCTGATATTCATAGCAAGCCCACCATGTACACACACACACACACACACACACACACACACACACACACACACACACACACACACACACCTACACACACACACACACACACACACACACACACTTACACACATGCAAGCACACAGCAGAACCAGCACTAAGCCTGCTGTCTACCCCCAGTTATTTACACAACACCAACAGAAAGAGGTACTTCCGTTCACACTGGATAAAACCGAATATGTGGACAGACTTGGGAAGGGAGATTCAGTCTTTTGTGACTACCCTTCTTCTTTTGAATGGGACTTCCATTTAGGCAAATGATGGGGATTTATTTGTTGTCATGAATCATGTTTCTGTGTCATCGCCCTCCATCCTAACCCGCTCCAGCAAGCTGGGGCAGGGTGGAGCCAATCTGAAATTAGGTGTGTAGTCTAGTTACAGAACAGAAGATGCTATCTTCTGGCACAGATCCCTGAACATTTGGGTGTGTACTGTTGAAGCCATGTGAAAGGCATATTTTACATGCCACATTACCAATGAATACAAACATAATTATATATAATTAAAATCGCTATATTCTATCATTTAAATCACACACCTGCAGGGTTAGTATGATCTTTTTTAAATGCCACGATGGCTCCATTTAAAAGTCACAGGAAAGGCACCGACACTATCATTTCAAAAACACTTTGATCAGCTATACATACATGTTCCTTTCATACCGCATGTGAAAGCCCACTGCAGTGTCGTTCAATAGCAAGGTCAGGGACAAAGCATATCATGACAGTAAGATGAATGGCTGTCTGTGAATTCAGAGAGGATCTGGAATGGGTCACAGGAGACACTGCAAGGCACCATGTGAGCAGCAACACTCACACAGCACAACCACCCAGGTGAAAGCTGCCTCGCTCGTGGTGAAAGAGGGAGGAATCAAACCAGCGACCCTCCACTCTGGTGAAACGTAGGGCACAGACTCCATTAAAGGTCTGAGACTTCCAGTTCAAATCACCAATTTACTTGAGAAGCGTGAGGGGAAACATGAGTGGACTTCTGGGCTAAGATGATGACGACCCATTGAGTGGAGAGCCACTCAAACAGCGTCAATGGAAACCCTGTCAGAGACGATAAATGTGTCTCGCGGCATTAGGAGCCCTGGTCTGAAGAGTTTCAGCCTCATTCGGGTTTAATGGCAGACGACGAGGGCCGCAGGTCAGAAATCACTTCCACACACACACAGATGCTGACCAACCCTGTTAAATAATGATCAGGACATGTACAAAAGGAAACACCCCTAGAACCAGATTCTACAGCAGGGTAGGGTAGCAACCCAGGTCATCTGTCATGTAGCTCGTTAGCTGTCAACCACAAGCACCCTCGTTTCGCTTGTGTGATTATAAGCTTTAGATATACCGGGCTTTTAAAGGCGCCGTGCTCTGTCAGCACATGACTGTTTGGCTCCGACTCCCTGCTCAGGATCACCAGCAGCACGCACGCCCTCACGCCCTCTGAGGAGGCAGCGGTCAGGACAGACAGATGGACGGCAGACTGACACACTGACTGACTGATACAGGACAAGTCCACTGGTGCTATCGGCCGGATTAAACAATTGAGGACTAGGGATGACAACTCCAAAGGCTTTCAAATGAACTTGTGTGAGGTAGATTAGACCTTATGTTACTGTTGAATAGTGTAGCATAGCACATGCATGAAAATGATACACACTAATACATTATGAAACACCCCCAAAAAACAATGTTGGTCACTGTAGATTTATGGAGGGTCTTAGACACCCCCAGCCTCCCTCTTTATTTTGGACCCTGATGAAGGATCACCTATTTTCATTCTCCTGGGAATAACACTACATGTCCTTCCTGGATCCACTAGACTAGCCCCAGCCTCAGTAGCCAGGACTGGATACAGCCCAGCACGTCTGCACCTTTCTGAGATGAAAGAACGCGGTCGTTCCCTGTTCTCCGCAGCAGGCAGCAGAGACAGACAGCTGCGTTGCTCCTCTGTGGCAGGGTGCCACTGTCCTGGGCTCCACTGTCCTGGGCTCCATCGATGCCCATGAATAATCAGCTGCAGCCGCTCGCTCCAGCACTGCCACGGTAGCAAAAGCATGGCGGGGCTCTCTCTCTCTCTCTTTTACTCTCTCAGAGAAAACACAGACTCTGGGTAGGGGAGAAAAAACACCTGACCTGACCACCTGGGACCACTTCCTTCTCCATCTCTCCATCTCTCTGTCATCTCTGCACGCGTCTCTACACCTCTCTCCGTGGCTTGTCAACCTCACAAACAACCCACCAGGAAACAAACACACTAACTAAGCAGACATTCAACACGGACAGAAGTCCCTGTTCCCTCCTAGTTCAGCGTGCTGTTGTTGACCTTACACTGTGGCTAGCCAGGGACTGAAAGTAGAGTTTATGGGGACCTCCAGCGAGGAGAGGACAGAGAGGACAGAGAGAGGACAGTGTTATCGGCTCTAACGGCCCTGCACAAGGCCTGATATCACTTTGTGGGTGGCCAAAGAGGTCAGGAGGTAATTACTTCAGAGCGTACATTGTGGCTATAGAGAATTAAAGACACAAATGGTTTTATTATGGTAGTGTGTGTCTAAGAGAGATAGAGAGCGAGAGAGTGGGAAAGAGACAGGGAGAGAAACTGTCATCTAGGTGTGTATATGTGGGAGTGAATGGGTGTGTATGTGTGTGTGAGTGTGTGTGTGTGCATGCGTGTTTGTGTGTGTGGGCGTGTGTGTACTCTCACTCTGCCTGTGTACCAGTGGGGGGGAGGGGGGGGCAAAAGTTCACAGTAACAGTGGGGGATGAGAGCCAAGATGCAGCTTTGGGCTGGGCCCTGATTTGGTGCTGGTGCCAGTGCTGTGGGGCTGAGGCTGAGGAGGCTGGGGCTGAAGAGGCTAGGCTGAGGCTGAGGCTAAGGCTGAGGAGGCGGGGGCTGGAACAAAGGCTGCTGCTGCCAGACGCCAGCTTAAGGGAAAATCCTCTACCTAAGCAGAAGACCTGGATTACACCACACAGGTCATGTTTACAGATGGACAGAGAGGTTTAAAGAACAACCGCATGTTGCTCTGATTTAGGGAACGCAGCATGCAACTATTATACCTAACAAGCAGACAAGAAAACAGCACTTATATGCAGAGTATAAACAACCTACACTGTTATTGTCTAAGCAATTAGCCTCATTCATTTTTTCATTCGGGCCAAGTTAACCTCCTTTTGGGATGTGTCTAAAATCCCTTCTTTCATCTCCACCTAGCACAAACAGAGAGATCAAAGCTTCTGAAAGTGTCTCCTCAGGATTCTGGTTCCATTGATTCACTCAAGATTGTGCGGAGGCGCAGCTAAATTCAGCCAGGCTTTCAATTATTAATGGGGGAAGGAAAGAAGCTCCCCTCAGGGCCTCTTCCTCTGTCCCCAGTCCCCCACGGGTATCTGGGAGGGCACGCAGCTTCCCTTCTACTGACGAGGTCTCACCCAAAAATTCAACTGAACCGAGATCATCGCTTTTGATCCCATCTCCGGTATACCGTGATGCTGTGCCGTCCTTGAGGGCAACAATGGAGAACAGCTGAAGCCAGCACTGCACATTGAAAATGTGTCTTAACAACCCACTGTGCGATGGATCGCTCTCTGTGTCTCTTTCTCTGTGTCTATTTAACCTGGCAGGCACAGGATATGTTGACCAGTGTTGATCCCAGTGTTGATCCCGGCCGTTTCATCAACAGAAAAGGTCACCAATGTGATGTGACACACATTTTACGAAAGATAATCGTTAGCAATACATAAAGAAGATACAAATACAGGAATGGTGAAGGTGACACCAGACGTATATGTTGATGTAATGTCCCTCTCCTCACATCCTGTTTTCTGCGGTCCTACCAGGAAGTCCTTCACACATGATTCACACGACAGCCCTTGAACATCTTCATCACGTCGTTGATCTACCGCTGTCATGCCCTCTGCCCCCTAGTGGCGGGTCGTTTGTGTTCCCCGGTTGTGGGTGTGGCCATGGTCTCCGGTCCCAATTAC
This sequence comes from Hypomesus transpacificus, assembly GCF_021917145.1. NCBI lineage: Eukaryota > Metazoa > Chordata > Actinopteri > Osmeriformes > Osmeridae > Hypomesus > Hypomesus transpacificus. The sequence continues at coordinate 12,216,843 of NC_061068.1, read as the reverse complement.
CCACTCACTCTGCCTCAGTCTTCACACCTGTCTCCCATCAACTCATCAGCCCTGCAGTTTATCAACCCTGGTTTTCACATCATTCATCGCCGGATAATAGTTTTGTCTACCCTCGGTAGTATGCTCCCGGTTCCTGTTAAGACTATTTGTTGTGTTATTCCTGAACTAACTTTTTGCCTGTGCCTCCAGGATCACCAACCTTGCCTCCCAGCCAGACCCCGTACAGCCTACCCTGCCGTCCTGTCTGTTTTTGTCATCACCATCAGTCCCCTCTGCACCTACCCCAACATTAAACCCCTCTGGACCATCCCTCTGTTTTTTGGCGTGTCTGTGTTGTGCACTTGGGTCCACCACCACCACCACCACCCCGTAACAACCGCACAGGGATCCACAAGGATAAATCTCAAGGACAGACATTGTCTGCAGAGAGACTGGCAGTGAACTCTTTCACCTTACTTTGTATTCTCATTTGTCAATATATGGGACACTCTAAACCCTCTGTCCCACACTTTGCAGAAGAAAACCACCACCTTCCCTGTGAAAGTGATTTACTAAACTTATATCAAACATAAGCAAAGCAACACGTCTTCATTTTTCCTCCGAAACTAATTTGACAGGTGGATTTGTTGGTATGGCAGAAGATCAAACACGGTTAAGAAACTAGTTAACTGTCACTGCAACTGTCAAAAAGAATTTTTCTAGATTAGGGTTGGGAAATACCGTTGAATCTTTTCAAGCTTCTTACTAAATCTGGCACTAAAATCTGTCCCCGAGAGAAAACAACCACAGTTACCCAACAGCAGAACAAAAGATGTGTTGCAACTGAGCTCTAAGTTGTTCCGGGTTTATTGTTATTGTTTTGCCTGCAGTGATTATAGGTGTGGGTGCCATGTGGGAAAGAAGAAACTATGTGATAACAAATCCTGCTGTCACCGATTATATCAAATACATCGTTAATCACATAGATGTCTCCCTACTTAATTATCTGTATGTGAAGATGCCAGAGATCTAGATACATGATTACTGGATACTTCCAAATAAAGCTGCCCAACTCCAATTTTCTTATCATAAACCATCAACCATACAGTATATAGCTGTCTTGACATTTGCCAAAGCTGTTTAATACAGTCTACAGTTGGACCTAAACAGCAGAGAAAGGCTGCATTGTAAAGAGAAAGAGTATGAACCAGTGAATAACTTTGCTGTATGAATGCAAGTGGACGGATTATAAATATGACCGGCCATCCATCTCAGGGTGCGTGTCAACAATTGTAGAGCTTTAATAAATCACCAGCGAGGCCTAGAGGTGCCCCCCCCCCCCGGGAGACCGCCCCCACGCAAGGCTCGAGAAGGCTTACAAAGCAGTCTGTGTGACACGGAGAGTGGAGAGGGGCCAAGCTAAAAGCGATGAAGGAGCGGAGTGAAGGATGAGGGGATGGGTGGAGACAAAGAAGGCAGGAGGCTGAAGGGATGTGAGCATGGGGCCTGAGAGGGAGAGAAAACAAGCGGGGGGAGGGAGGGAGGGAGGGAGGGGGGAGTACCCCCCACTCTTCTGTAAACCAGGATGATGTCGCCGCTGAGCCTGAACAGTGCAGGTGCGTGAGTGCCTCTGTGAGGAGGTGGCCCAGTCTGCTAGCCCTGTTGTTGCCCTCAGATCACTACGAAGACCACCTGGTCTACTGGCTGGTGCCTGAGCTTCACACAGACGACAGCTAGGGTTCAGATCCGCTCTAGGTGATCTGGCCCAAGGGAGAAAACATGGGGAGGGAGTCATTATGAAGCCATGTGACCAGCAGTAACCACTGGCACCAGTCCTTCTTTAAGGTACATCTGAGTGCTACTGGAGAGAGCTTGGAGTCTAAGCTGGAGCTGCACGGAGACCTATTTGATATTTAAATTATCGAAATCTTGAAAAGCAAGCTGCTTTCTTCTGACTGTATAGTAATTTCATATATTAATTTAAGATATTTTTCCTGTACAGACACAATGTTAATAGAATTAACGTGTCGATATATTTTATAATTTTTTTTCTGGATTTGAATAACCTTAAATAAGCTGCCAGAGCCTGGGCCACTTGGTTAACAGCCAGAAATGATCTTTCAGAGAGCTATTATCATAAGTGGTTTCAGAAAGGTGTGGGTTATTATTTGACAGCAGATATTAAATGGTTAGAGACACATCACAGACACAGTATCTAGAGTCTCTCGGACTGAATGAGGGAAACATTACAACTGGCCATCTATCTAGCATTTCTCCTGAGCTGTATTTGTTTACATGTGTGGGCCTCGAGTTGTAAACGTTTGCGCCTGGTGGAGTCCAGAAACAAGGGCCTCCTGTCTCTGATAGTGTGACTACATGGTGACAGAGTGCCCCATGGTCCAGGTACCTGCACTGTTTGAATGGCACTGTGGGTGAGTCATGAGAAAAAGGAGGCTGTTGGGTTGGCAGGGGGCCCTGGCAACAGCGTACCCTGCCAGCCTGTTTGGCTGTGACGTACTGGGGGGATCAGAGACAATGCTGCACTATGATACACAGGAAATTACATCAATGTGGTTATAGAACAAACAGGATGTAGAACAAGGAGACTACTGATCTAACCATGCTTACCACATTTGGTATTTATGCAGAGGAGCAGTATAGTATGATGACAAGTTTGAATCACCCTTTTTATTAGTTTGAATCCTGTAGGTATGTGAAAACACACATACCCACAGGTGCATAAAAGCACACATATACTATTATGTCATTATCACTAATCGTTTCCTATTCTCTGTCAATTCATACACGAAGGCACTGTGGCTCAAGCACTGCAATGAATCAGTAAACACTGGAAAATGTTGAAACAGGTTTATGGGGATACTACAGCCTACTCAACCACCATTCAGATATCAGAAATAACTTAAGTTCAGTTGGATGATAAGTTGTTGACCTATAGAAACCAATCAATTACATGTGCATAATAGTGTCAGTGTTTTGAGAACTTACTTTTTCTTGTATTCGTCTCTCTCTCGCTTGACTTTGGCCAGAACATTATACAGAGCTCGTATTTCTGGGGTGATGGTATCAATTTGGACTCCGACTCCGTCTGGGTGATTCCAGGACACACCGGGCCCCTGGAGAGTTTCGAAGCGTTCCCCTTGTCTCCTCACGTGGGTGAAACTCCAAATGGTACCGGGAAGCCTGGATTCGGGTGAGTCCGTTTGGACAGCAACTTCACGAGTATAAGGACCTTGGTAACGCTGTTGTTCTAACGCTTGCTGCAGTTGGTTCTCCAATAATTTGTTTCTTCGCTCGAGTTCGTGTACTTTGGCAAGAAAACAACGGAATCGCAGGTTTAAAGTCTTCAGGACGTGGATGTTGGAGCCCAAGTCGTTGCGCAGAGCGCTGGTCACTGCGCCCGTACCAGCAGATGAGATTGGTATTGTGGCAATCATTGCAGCAGATGAAGCATCAGAGAAAAGAAACGAGTTCATCATATTTGGTAAACATATACCTGATCATAAAACGCTTTTCTTGTTGTTTGTTTGGTCGTGTTTTCTAAAATGAATTAACATCCAAACTCTTCTCCATGTTCTGCATACCCCCCTAAATACAAGTTCCCCAAGTAGTTTCTTCCCCAAATCATTGAAATAGGAATGATGCCGCCATGGGTGAGACAACCATAGCTGCTCTGCAGCAAAAAAATAAAACAACAACAAAAAACTGCTGAAATAATCTGCCTTGATCCGCGAAAACTAATTGTGTCCTAAAAACACCACGGCACCCGCAAGATCATCTCATGCTCATGCATCTCAGCTTTGACGCAGACTGAAGGCGGCATCTTCCCTCCTCCCCAGTAAGCTTCCGTGCGTGTGCCTTGCCTTTGCTTCGTCAGGTGCTGCTGATGATATCCTCTCTATGAACGATCTCTGCCCGATTCTCGACTCACTGCCCTGATTCTGTGATCCTATTAACGTCACTTCATTCGGTCTCCGGTATGTGGTTGATGGCAGGCTCCTCAGAGCCTTGTGTGTCTATGTGGCGCGGCTGGATCATGTTTCAATCTGCTAAACTAGGAACTGTATACATCACCCCACCCACCCCTCATTCATTCTCTCCCTCTCTAGTCTGTCTCTCTCTGTCTCTCTCTTTCTCTCTCTCTCAAGCACACACACACATCTAACCTAAACACTCTGTCGTTCTCTCTCACACACACACACACAAGCATGAATGGCGCGAATGCAGTAAGTTTGTATAATTTGCACAACAAAGTCATCCAACAGTCCTAGAACAAATGGGCTAAGTGCCCATACTGCAGTATTATTAAAGGACTTTGTATTTAGTAAGCAATAACCAGTAGTTGACATGAAATCCTCTTTTAGGATGTAGATATAGCCTGAACAATCCCACAAGGGGCCAGAGCCCCCCCCCCGCCTCTCTCTCTTTCTCTCTCTCTCTCTCTCTCTCTCTCTCTCCCCTCTCTCTCTCTCTCTCTCTCTCTCTCTCTCTCTCTCTCTCTCTCTCTCTCTCTCTCCCTCTCACTCTCTCTCGCTCTCTCTCTCTCTCTCTCTTTCCCTCTCTCTCTCTCACTCTCTCTATCTCTCTCTTTCTCTCTCTCTCACTCTCTCCCTGCCAATATCAAACTACTTTGTTTGCATTGCTCTATTGCCTAGGGATGTTTCTAACCCCCCACGCCATTTAAACGCACATTGAAATGATCATATGTGATTCTGCAGATTGATATGTGAAATGTTGGCAGATGCACCCGATAGCCAATTGATCAGTCTCAACCACAATCAATAATAGACAACGAGGTGGTAACAACGCAAGTGAGTCTTTTGCGTGTCGCACTTTCTTCCGAGTTTTTGGTTCCATCTCCTGGGGGAAATAAAATAGGGCTAAAGCAAGCAGACCCTGCGTTTAAGGGAATAGGACATTTGTTCGTGAAGATAATTCAGTGAAATTGCTTCATGTTGAATTTTAATTGTGATGTATGTAGTCAAGTATTTGTGACTGAGACCCTATTGATTAATCGATTTATATAACTTTATCAATCCTCGATCAATGTTTTAGGAAGCTAAGCCTAATTTCTGACTGTCTACGTTTCTGTGTTTGCAAGTTAATTGTGCTATTCATTATGTTTATAAAGCAAGTCAAATATATTTTCCTAGGATTGCTATTCTAAAATCAATTAATATGCTGGCTCATCTGCTGAAGGACACCATGTTTTTGTCAGGCAGACGAGGACAGCTTTATTCTGTGGACTGGATAGAAACATTGGGGTCCCTTCTCTCCACATGTCTTGTTCTACAACGTGAGAACCATGCCGAAGTCAAAGAGGGATAAGAAAAGTAGGTTTTATGAAAAATGTGCTAATATTTAGAATCAAACATGTTTTTATCTCACATGCGACATTATCAATGATTCTTCTATGTAACATTTTGATATGTAGTGTATAACTAGGCCTACATTAACACATCTATCCAGCTAGCTAGGTTAGCTATTAGCTAATACGATCTACCAAGTTGAAAACTTTTTGAGTAGGCTACCTTAAGCTGACCACCAATTTATTTAAACTAACATGATAGCCTCCTTTATATGTTCGTCCATGGACCTAGAGGCTAGCTACAGATAAGCTCAATTCATAACACTGAAATTGTGCTAGCTACCTAGCCAGTTGCTGCTGCTGACATCTTTTTAACGCTGTGCAGGAGCTGACAGCGCATGAACAGACATGCAAGCGTATGCCTGGAAATCTGACTAGACTAAATTATTCAAACGTTGTCCTACAGTTTCGCTTACGAAGACAGCCAAGAAGGGATTAGAAACAAAACAGAACTTGATAGAAGAGGTAAGTTTGTTGCATTTGTGTTGTAGCCTACTTGGTATTAACTCCATCTTCAACGTAAACAGCTATGTAGTTTCAGCTCATTTACAGGATATTTCAGCTAGAAACCTTTCACCTCCTCACTGACTAACACTTGATTTTTCTAGTTGCGGAAATGTGTGGACATTTACAAACACATGTTTGTGTTTTCCGTGGCTAACATGAGGAACAACAAACTCAAGGATATCAGAACAGCCTGGAAACACAGCAGGTAAAGAGCCTGCCTTGCCACAGTTAGTTTATCTCAATTTTACACACTTCCCTTGAATCCCGACCCTCCACACCCATCTATCCATCTACCCACCCATCATTCCCTCCATTTCTATTTCCCTGTAGTTAGACAGTTGTGACAGTGTCACCTGCAGTTGGAGTGACTGTGTTTGCGTCTTCTTTCCCACAGATTCTTCTTTGGTAAAAACAAAGTGATGATGATCGCCATCGGAAGGAACTCCACGGATGAGTACAAAGACAATTTGCACAAGGTAAGAAAGTGAAGCTTGGGAATATAAGAGTTTGTGAATGAATGTCTATCAGCGAGTCATTTTGATATTTTGCTTACTACTGATATTTTTTGGCATTGTTCATTTTCATAGGTCAGCAGGTTTCTGAGAGGCGAAGTGGGTGTGTTATTCACAAATAAGACCAAAGAAGAAGTTCAAGAGTAAGTGTCCTTGCCTTGTTTACTCATCAGTAATGGATACTAATGGCAGGAGTAATGACAATGTTAGGAGTTTATTCATTGTCTACCTTGATTCTATGTTGTGTGTGACATACAAGCCAGACAAAATACAAGAACCTCGTTAAATTGAACCCGTACGTCCATGTCCATTATGTTGAACCCGTTTGTCATTGGCCTCATTTGTGTTTTCCATCTTGTCTCATTAGGTATTTCAATCACTTTAAGGAGAAAGATTTTGCGCGGGCAGGTAATAAGGCACAGATGGCCGTAACACTTGACGAAGGACCCCTGGAACAGTTCCCTCACTCCATGGAGCCACAGCTGAGGCAGTTGGGACTGCCCACCGCACTCAAGAAGGGTAGGATGACATTCAGTTCTTAGGACCACCAGCCCGTCACTGAAGATTAGGGTTAGATTACAAACAACCACATATTTTAGTGCTGTGTCATTGTTCCCGTGTAAATGAGTGTTTATGGACCGTTCCTCGACACTAACACTGTCAGAACCGTGCATCTAGTCGTAGATCTGCTGTCCCCATTATATGAACTGTGTACGTCGCTATGGATAAAGGTGCTAAAGGGAATAAATGTGAATCTTTTCCAGGAGTCGTGACGTTACTGAAAGAGCACCAAGTGTGCAAGGAGGGTGACGCCTTAACGCCCGAGCAGGCTCGTATTCTGGTAAGCCGAGTCAGCCATGTTGGACTGTTTGGTTGTGCAGATGAGGCTTCATGACAACTGTCACTATTGGAATGTGGGGGTCATGAATCAATAGATTGTTATGAACCATATTCTCTTCTGTCCATTGTAGAAACTGTTTGGGATTGAGATGGCTGAATTCAAGTTGCTAGTCAAGTGCATGTGGAACTCTGAATCAAACGACTTTGAGAAGATGGCTGAGGAAGAAGACGAAGATGCCATGCAGGAAAATGAAGATAAGGAAGACGAGGGAGAATGAAAGGAGATCAAAGAACACTGGACTTTTCAGACCTTGTTTAAATGTTTTAAATAACCTGTTTTGCCAGCCCTCACAAGCGTTTTTATGCATCTGGTTTGCGTATTGCCAGTAAAATGCTGAGTCAGGGACAAACTCTGTCCTTGAAATCTTGTCTGTTCACAATGTGCTTTCAATATATTTTGTCAAAATACAAAACCTAAAACTGAACATCTGTGTTGGGCAATGGAATGCATACATGTAGCTAATGTTTGCTGTATAAAGGAAAGGATTCTGACATGTTGGATATATTTTGTATTTGTGTTCACAGGAAAATCATTTTGGTATCACTAAGAAAAAAAAGGCACACTTATTACACTATTCAATTTATTACAGTTGAAGACACAGCCTCCAGAAAAGATTTTCCCCTGAAAACATAACGTCTATTTGTAAATGTGAATATTTACAATTAAGTGCCAACCATTAAATTGCAGGGTACATTTTGTATCTGCTTTTCTCTCCCCAGCTCCACAAAAACTATTGTGTTGCCCTCTATACTTCTAGCATAGCAACATCTCAATACTGATCACTGTGAAAATTGCATATCACGTTTAAAGGCAATTATGGTAATGAGTCAATGTCTAGGCTAGATGTAATATTTCCATGGAGGTGGGATTTCAACGGAAGTAGTTGGGACACTCGTGGGCCACCAGGTCCCAGGCCTGCTTGAAGGCTTCAACCACCCTCTGGTCCAGGACACCCTCCTCTGAAGCCGACATGTTCTGCTGGAGCTGCTCCATGGTGGACATGCCGATGATGACTCCATCTCCCAGATCCCCCTGGGGTAGGGAATTATACATCACATCCCTCCCCAGCTATTTCTGTCAACTTTTATGGACATTCACAGCCCATCACATCATACACCAGAATTGATGGCACTTGGATCAAAGGTTCTGCAATTGCTATGTACAGTATGATAGCAGCAAGGTGCCTTTCTGTCAAGTGTTACAATGTGTATTGTGTGAAGTTACCCTGAGTAGTGTGTCTGAAGTTACCCTGAGCAGTGTGTGTGTGTTTGAGGTTAACCTAGAGGTGAGCGTGTGTTTGAGGTTAACCCAGCTGTTTGTGAGTGTGTGGTTACCCTGAGCTGTGAGTGGTGGTACATCCAGCGGAGTGCAGCTGAGGTCATAGAGGGTTTGTCTACTCCGTAAGCCGTCTCCATCGCCTTCATGACGAGGTCTATAGCCTGGAAATGGCTCTGCTTCCAGTACCTGACAACACATGGTGTACGTCCAGTATACAGCAGGGTTTCACTCTTGCTATCGGAGTACGCACTGAGAAGCTACACTATGTTCTCAGTGCGCACTCGCTAACTCTGCCTTCATCTCCATCACTCTCAAACATAATCCAACTACTACATCTGCAATACAAAGTGATGCAATATCAGAGTGCTCATCTTTCCCGTGTTCCCGTTGGTTAACAGAACCCCCTCACCTGTCCCTGTAGGCCCCCGCCCAGTTGTTGCCAAAGAAGCGTCCTGCAGGCTGAGAGCCATCTTTATCTTCAAAGTGGTACTTGCCTGTGAGGAGACCTCCTGACGGAAACAAAACACACAGCAGTTAGTCTCAGTCTGACTGGTCACACGTGTGATGATGTTGTCACTGCTGATGATGCTTTGTATGAAGCGTTTTGTTTCGTCACACTCTGGCATTGAAGCTTTGTATAAAGTCAGTGGTCACACTCAGGGGGGGCCTACTTCATATAAAGTATGTGATACAGATTGGTAAAAGCTTAAAAAGGTTTGATAAACATACCTGCCAGAGGGTTGTACGCATAGAACCTCATGTTGCAGTATCTGAGACATGGAAGCAGCTCTGTCTCCACTTGTCTGGTGGTGGCATTGTACATCCCCTGTTATGGAGGACTGTCACATGAGTACACCAACAAACGGATGCAAAAAGATCAACCAAAAAGTTGGTTTGTAGCTCAGGTGTTCTTGAAAGATTGCCAAATCACCAAATGTATGGAACTTGAGACATGTTTGTATAGCAGCCTTTGCTTTCTTACCTGATAAACCGTTGGAACTATCCAGTTGTTGTTTCTGCAGATGCACACTATCTCAGCCACCTCCCAGGAGGCATAGTTTGATAAACCCAGCTCCTTGTACTTCCCCTGGAGGAGAGACGGTGCAACAGAAGGGCATGAGTACATAGTCATATAAGGAGTGTTCATGGTAATAGGAAAAAAAGGCCTGAAAAGCTATTTTCAGGCCTTTTTTAAGAAGGTGCTGACAAACTGAAGTACACAATCCTTTGGTGCAGCCCTCTCAATATGGTCCTCTGGCCCCCCTGCCTTGCATGTTCGAGATGTTTCCCAGCTCCAACACACCTGATTCAAATGAATGGATCGTCATCAGGCTTCTACTGAGCTTGATAACAACACATTTATTTGAACCACAAGGAAAATATGGAAAACATGCAGGGCAGGGTGGGCCCTGAAGACCAGGTTTGAGAAAGACCCAGTCTGGACCAGCCTAACAAGAGTGTTTTGGGTGGATGGTTACTGGGTGAGTAGCAGAAGGCTCTTTCTCCCTCCTGAGGTACCTCTTTGTGGAGCTCATCACAGGCCCGCAGGGTGTCCTGGATGGGGTTCTGGTGGTCAGGGGCATGGAGGTAGAAGAGGTCAACAGAGTCGCTCTTCAGTCTCTTCAGGGAGATGTCCAGCTGGGACCGAACACTCTCAGGTTTCAGGGTCTTCCCATCCCAGGGGTTGGCTTTGGTGGCAATGCTCACTGCAGATAGAAGAAATTGCTTTACGTGAATCGCAAGATAACGTATTAAAGCTGTTTTCTGCAGAATGCATTCATAGACATCACCGACTGAGTTGTGTGGTCACGTCAAGTGACCATGCAACTAGCGTATTGCCGTGCAGCTGCTGTGGCGTCTGAGGATTAAGTTAGTGTAGTGTCATAAATTGCATAATTGTGACAGTTGCTCAGCCACATTGTAGCTTTTTGTCCGTAGAAGATTAACTAGTAGGGATCGGTATACTTTGAACTAAGTAGGTATGTAGGATTATAGGTTAAAATCGCTACCTGTTTTTGGAAGATTCATTTCACCAATAACTGTCTCTGCCTGGCCGTCTGTATACATAAAAGCAGTGTCCACATCATTGTGCCCGTGCTGCAGAAACACTTTGACCATTTCGTGGCTTAGCGTCGCGTCAGCGCGCCCCCCAAATGCCATAGTTCCTAGTAGAGAAATGGGCTTCTTAGTATGTGCAGACGCGGTCGACGACATGTTGCAACGAGAGATTAGCACCACTGGTAGCTGGTTGAATCTTGACACAAGTCGTTGATTAAGTCCACACAGGCCTACTCTTGCAACCCAGAGCATAATAACCGCGTGACTGCTGAACACGGAACAAGGTGCAAAGGACGCCGATCTACAGTAAGGGAGTGTGAGGAAATAACGATGTGATATCGTAGAAGTCAAATGGATATTTTGTTCTACTCATACCGCTCGCTCACTTCTAAATAACGAAATGAGTGTTGTGTGTAGTTCAATGACCTAGATCGATGATTTTTAGGCTCTTGATCCTCTTGTTAATCATTACTCACCTGTTTTCGTATCCGGAGTAGGTTGTATTTTCTAACGCCCCTTGTTATCGTCTGTCTGCCTGTGGTGCTTCATAAAACCAGAGGGTGTCAGCAGATGATAATTTCACTCCAGTTTAGTCCGTTGCACGGCTCTTAATTGATCTTAACAGACCATGTTCACAGATCATTGCAGTAAAAGTTATCATTTTATCATGCACTCACTAGATCAATTGAAGGTCAGAACAGATAAAACATGAAGTAGTAAAACATAACTTTAAAGCACACACCTGCCGCTTAAGCTCTGGGTAATATTCTACATACAGTGAGTGCTCTGTCTCTTTTTTTCAACTGACGGGAAATATTGCTGTGGCCTTAATTATAGGGTATGTCGCAATTAATAGTTTTCATATATTCATATCTCTCCCTAACCTATCAACTTGTCATCTGTGCATACTGTATCATAAATCACATGGGAGAAATGTTCAACATGGGTGGACATAAAAGGTGATAAACTACTCACCGTTCCACCTGACAAGTCTGGCTGTAACTTGGAGCATTCAATTATCGAGAAAGTGAAAGTTTAAAGGCACTAATGAGAAGAGAAAAACCAGACAACCTTACATTTTCGCATTTTAACCATTCGAAAACTCTTCATCTGGGATGTGACTGAATATGGTATAAAAAAACACATTTATGAGGCAACATGTTTGGCTCTCTAGAAAGATTAATCAGCCGTCAATCGTTTTACACACAGTGCCACTATATGCACACATGCACGGAACACACCGACCCTATCCATCAGAGCAAGGCAGCATGTGGATCACGGCTGGTCAGCCTTGACCCATATGACCTAGGCCATATAGTCCACGTGATTTACACTTTAGTCAGGGGACCAACAGTAACTCAGTCCTGGTGCCCCCCACGACCCTTCTTCCCAACTCTGTCGACCTCCGCATCAGCTGATACCCTCATGAGTGACCTGGTGAATGGTCTGACCCCCACCCCCCAAACACACACACACACACACCTCACACGAACACACACACCACCCCGCGACAACAACCATTTCCTGTCCGGATCTTCAACCTAATCTGTCTGCCTTCAACTATCACATAACATCCATACATTAACAGGCTAACGGTTGCATTGCACCATCCTGTCGAATTTGACAGTCGAACTATACACATTTACCATACTAATTGAATTACTAGGTCTTACTTACCTTGCACACACCATCTGAAGTTCTCTGATGTAAACGAAGGAGACACCCTCCCCCGCCAAGCGCTCACGGCAACATCTTCATTATAAACCACTCCACACCACACTCGTGTGCGTTCAACATCTGTAGGTGGTAAATAACTAAACGTAAGAGTTCAGTTCAATACGGTGTTAATACACCTCCTAGCTAGGACGGGATGTATTGGCTTTGGGTTTTCCAGAAGGTGTTGGACAGTTTTGCGTTCGTCCTGGAATCACCGGTGCCTCTGGAGTGATGCGCGCCTTTTAAAAGTTTCAGCGAACTGGGAATATTGGATCCTTTGTAGCCATTTCGTTACTTTCCAAAACGAAACAAACTGAATACATTTGGTTGATATTATTCTGTTTTTTCTTTCGTTACTTTGCTAAAAGCCGTGAAAAATGGACATACTTTTCTTTTCAATTATTTTGTTATTTATCGATAAGGGTCATTCATCGTCCCGTTATGGCAAGGATTTACAGCCTTATATGTAAGTAAACTGAAATATATATCGTACATAATGTACGCTATTTCTCTTATAATGTAAATGTCTGTACACCTGTAGCCTACGTGTTTCACCCATTTAAAATCCTTAGCATTCTTTTTTTTACCACAAATATGGTAAACACATATTTTTTTCTAAGGTGGAATAAGAATAGTGACATTGTGGTAGCCAACATGAGCGTGCACAAACTTGTGTCAATGATCCAGACAATAAGCACGGTCAAAGCTGTGTTGGTCGGTTTTTAAGAAAGGTATGCACCCTCAGAAACATCTCTCATTTGAGGATGAGTACACCGTTCTGTCTTCTAGTTGTCCAACAGGTGAAATGTATTTAAAGATAGGCCTAGTCTTGCTGTAATATTAATACAGTAATTAATTAGCAGCAACCAAATCACAGTGTAGGCTCAGCACCATCCACCTTGGCCTTATGGCAGATTAAACAAGCTTGGACCTTGTGGACGTCTCCAGATAAGTTATTTGACATTCAGGTGAACAACCAAAGACAATTTATAGTTTATAAACTTAAGTGACGTTTTGGGAGAAGAGTGCATCCATACACTAATTCTGAACCAATAATAGGCTACCAACTTTTTCTTTCACTTCAAGTACTATACCAGTGGACATGTTTGGCTGCAGGTAGTATCTTGTGCTGCTCTGCCCAGCTTTTTGAAGAGTATGAGGAATTCCCCTAAAGTATTTTTTAAAGCCAACAGCAGACTTCATAAGCAGCCTGTCATTTTTCAACACACCTAATCTCCCACCAGGGTATTCCAGTGGAAGCCCCCCCCCACCCCATGTAATCCTCCTCCATCTGTCTTTGCTGGAATGTCTAAACTGTCACAAAAACATCGGTCTGATACGCTTCGCTCGTTCGTCAGACCCAGCGGTTGTGTTTTGACATGATAAGTGTTTCGCCTGTGCCCTCCTGCAGGCCTAACGTGTGCGTGGAGCGGGAGGTGACGCTGGTAGCCCAGAGGCAACCATGTGTGCAGGCCTTCACACGCATGGTCAAGGTGTGGAAGCAGGGCTGCCTGGGCCAAAGCTGGTGCATGGGATACGAGAGGAGGTGAGTCTGTCTGTGGTCTGTCGCTATACGTACGCAGCCTTCCATCTGTCATACATCCATCTCCTTTGTTCCTCTATCCATCTTTTATGCACCCACCAATTGAACTATTCTTTTACCTGACAACCCATCCATCCAACCATCCCTATATCCATTCATTTATTCACTCATCAGCCTCACCTTATTGCATCACACACTCACTCACTCACTCAGACCCAGAGCTCTTGGACAAACTTTTTGTGCCACCTATTCAATCTGGGCATTTCCAGGGAGAAGCTGTATAACTGTGGGAAAGAGTGTTGTTCCAGCCTCCTCTGATCCAGCCTCTGCTGATCTAGCCTCTGCTGATCCAGCCTCCCCGGATCCAGCCTCTTCCTGCCTCCCTTTACTCATCACTACATCTCAGGAGTTTCTCTCTGTCACCTGGCCCCGCTTTCTCCATATATTTACTAAGTTACAAAGCTTGCTTTGATGGCACCCAGGGCCACAATTAGGCACCGTAAACAAAGCTTTTTTCCACAAGACATAATGACTGGAGAGGAGGGGTGTAAAGTAAAGGGTTAGACACCCACACTGCAAGGCAGAGTCAGCCAGTCTAACACTTTGAAAGAGCAACTTGAAAGACTTGGGTGTTTTTCAGATTACTAGGCTATCAGGGACTTAAAAGAGTTTGTTGATTATCAGACTGGATTTGTTGTTTTTGTCTACTATGTCATTGAGGTCTGACCTCCCTCTTAGAGTCCCTGAAACACACACATGAACACACACAAGCATGCATGGATACACACACACACACACACACAGAGGGCCCAAACAGAAACAGAGTTTCCCAGGGTGCTTTGTAGTTGCCTATTCACATGAATCATTATGTTGTGTCCCTCTGACACCAGGACGGCGTACTACACTGCCTACAGACAAGTGTACAGACAGGACTACCAGACCGTGTACAAGTGCTGCCCTGGATGGTCCCAGCTCAACGGGGAGGCTGGCTGCCTCTATCGTAAGTTCTCCTACTTTATTCCCCTGTTGCACCAGACAGTATTAGCACATTTTCACAGTGTTCATTTAACACGGAGTGTTTATAGAAGTCCATCTCATAAGAGCGGACCCGTGTAAACGCTCAACGAGTGAAATGGTGGTGTTACTGTAAATGAGTTAAATGAACACTTTGAAATTTGCTGGCCGTGTATATCTTGGATATCATTCACAGTCAACTCATGTTCCTGGCGCAGAGATCCAACAGATGGGCAGCTTATGAACACGTACCAGGGAGGGAGGCAGCTCAGCTACTTTGATATCAGTTATCAGAGGAGGAGGTTTGTGAAGTACTAATGGAGTCTGTCTTCTGGGAGGACAGCGCGTGAAAGGAGGTGATAGTGAGTAGGGTGGTGAGAGGAAGGGCGTTTCAAACACCCGCGGCTTCCTCGACCAGGGTGGGAGTGCAGAGGTCAGGGGGAGGTCGAAGGTCAAGAGGTTCTTTGGTTGAATGTGGTATCCTGCAGCTGTCGTCGAAGAGTTCCATGTTCACAGCGTCTCATTTGTGGCTACAAAATGGACATGTTCATGGCTGTCAAACTGACTGGGGAGGACAAAAAAGGAAGCAGCAGCAGCAGCAAAAACCAAAAACCAAAAAATGTAAACGCTCTCATGTTAAACTCGTAACCATCTGTTGAGATTTGTGTACTAGATGTCATGTTTTACAATCGACGACACAATAATGGATTGAGACATGTTGCAAGTGCTGAGTGAGCTGACTGGAGGTAATCCTCTGGACTCTTGGCCCGGTCCAGACACACTTGGGTCAGCAGGGCTCCCGAGCAGGCTGGGTTTCTCTCCAAGAACTTGTTCCTTTCCCTGTGCCCTGTTCCCTCCCTTTCACAGTTCTGACAACACAGGCAAGGATAAAATAATATACTCCAATTTTTTTATGCAATCCTGTGAACGTGAACTCAAATAGGTATAATTTCCCATTGCAAGGTATAAGCCTAAAAGTGGTCAATATATTGAGGCCTTTACTTAGACACCGTAGGCACCTCGGGGGATAACATTTTGGAATGAAACCCATCCCTGATGTCTACAGATGAATGGCTCACATGTGTGCTTGCCTGTCTTCCAGACCTGTCTGTCTGTCTGTTAGGTTTCTGCATGACTGCAGAACATGGTGTTCTCTTCCCTCATGAACCCTGTGGCTGTACACCCAGGGTCCAGTCTTGGAACTTCTGAAGTCATGCCCTCATGTTCCCACCTTTCTGGTTGTAGTAACGGGTAGAACTGGAGTTTCAGCCAACCAATCCACTTATCAACTTAGTCAACCAACCAACAAACAAACCTACTAAATATTAAAAAACATACATCCATCCAACCATCAACTAATCAACCAATCAACCATGGTCTGGTTCCTGAACACAGGAGCTGTGATCCACAAGGAGAGGAGCACATGTGAAAAGTCCTGGAAGAAGATCACAGAGCCACTGTGGTGATCGTCTGCTGCCTAATCCTCTGGCTGAGGTTTGGAAGGCTCTTTGGGAACAGTAGAGCTGGAACTGGCTGATGTTTCCAGCCATCAGTGGGCAGAGGCTGATCTCTGTGTGGATAGACTTAGCCCCGCTCTGCCCCTCTCGGGCCTGGCCTGGACCCTTTGATGGGATTTCACAGCCCCTGATCCACATCGCATCAACTGCATACCTGAGGCATCACCCCTGGAACAGCCGCTGGTCAAACAGCATGGGCATCCCTGTACTGTCCTGACCTAATCGACCATAAACCTCTTAGCATGGTCTTTCCTGTGCCCAGACAGGGACCACCCTGTGTGCCTTTGCCTTCATGCCCAGGCTACAGATGCAGTCTCTGGGTACTGGGCTGAGGGGAGGGGGCTGGGCTGGACTGGACTGGGCCAGGGGCGGCAGGGGTATCATCTCCTGGATGTGCCTTTCAGCAGGGTCTCATCATGGGGTGCCTACTCTCCTCAAAGCCCTCTTTGTCTCTGGGGAGAAGGGTACAGTATTAAATTATACAGGGAAGCATTAGGCTGTCTGCTCGGGCCCCAGTCTGGTTTTGTTTTAAAACACACACACACACAAAGAGGCGTCTCAACAGGCACTGCCCAGCATCTACCCTGCCTAGTTTTCGGGTCGTGCTTTTCAGTTTTTTTTTGGCGTGACAATGCCGACTCTCTTCGACATGAGGCCGGCCTTTTATCTCGGTAACTTAAGATGTGTCAGCACTTGAGACGGGAAAAACTAATCACTCTTTTCTCTGAGCCATTGAACCGGGATAAAAGGAAACTCACGACACAATTCAGCCTTTCGTTCTTTCGCGCACTTACCCGTGTGCTATCTCTAAGTGTTCCTCATTCAGCACAGATCAATCCATGAGTCCTTGTTTTCAACAGTGACACATTACATCCAAGGGAGAAAAGGGGGGAAAAAATGCATGGCTTTAGAAGAGCCTTTGGGAACGCCAGAGAATGAGATGGGAATGTGTGTGAAGATGGTGATTAAACGTCTGGCACCTGTGAGGTCTTTTTCTATCCTTTTCTTTCCCTTGCTGTCCTCCCATCCCTCCCTACACCACCGCTCTCATTCTCTCTCTCTCTCTCTCTCTCTCTCTCTCTCTCTCTCTCTCTCTCTCTCTCTGACTCTCTCTCTCTCTCTCTCTCTCTCTCTCTCTCTCTCTCTGTCTCTCTCTCTCTAAGTCTCTCTCTCTCTTGTTGTGTGTGTATGTGTGTAAATCAGCTCCTAATAATGTGAGTGTAAGCTAGTTAGGCTAATGACGTGTGGTTATTGAGAGGCAGTTGAGCGAACTTAAGTCTCATCTCCCAGAAGAAAACCTCAGTCTCCTCTCTTCTCCTCGCCTCTTTTCTCTCTTCTCATCTTTTTTCTCTCCCACCCCCCTCTTCTCTCTCCTCTTCTCTTTTCCTCTCTACTCTCTCTCTCCTGCATCTCTCTGTGTCATATCAGCTATGGAATCCAGCTGCTTTCTCTCTCTCTCTGCCCCGCAGACACACTCTGGCCCCACTCACTATTATACTACATGTGCCACATATCAGGCATTGCGGTTTCCAAAGTAATTTACAGGACAGTCAGAGCTTGCATGATTCACTACGTATGAGCAGAATCCCGTTTACCTTCACCTTGTAGTTAAGCCATGCAGTCTGGTTAGGATCTTTGGTGCTTTTAAAGTGGAATGTGGTCACTCACTTTCTGGTCTTATTTGGTCATTAAAAAAAAATGGAAGGAGTCCATCTGTAGGAACAGTTCCCCTGAGGAATAGAAGATGTTCTATTGGCCTGGTTCCTTCTCCTCACTCTGCTCTGAGTGGTACAACAAAGCCAGCAGAGGAAGTGAATCTCCCATCGGCCTCAAACACTCTTCCTCCGTTGTTGAGTCGACGAGCCATTGCAGAGCTTTCTTGTTTGTTTCTGTAAAGCCACCAATTGACTTGGTGACTATCTGACCCTCTTCAGAGTCAGGAGCTCTTGACTGGGCTGATGGTGCTCTGAGAGGAGGAGGAGGGAGAGGAAGAGGACTTCCGTTTCTTCCCCCCCTCTGGCCTTTCAGACCTGCCCACTAGCAAGCCCTCAACAACCAGCCCCAGTCGAGAGTGGCTGGAGAGACAGAGGTGGAGAGACAGAGGTGGAGAGACAGAGGTGGAGAGACAGAGGTGGAGAGACAGAGGTGGAGAGACAGAGGTGGAGAGACAGAGGTGGAGAGAGACAGAGGTGGAGAGAGACAGAGTTAGAGGGGAAGAGAGAGAGGAAAAGGAAGAGGGAGAGACAGACAGACAGACAGATAGACAGAGAGAGAGAGAGAGAGAGAGACACACACAGACAGACAGACAGACAGACACACTCAGGAGTGGAAATAGGCAGTTATGTTGATTGACACCGTGGCTACAATGAGCTTTGTGACAGGAGGGTGAGGAGTGGAGGACAATGCCTCCTCCAGTTTGTCTCCCTCGTTAGCAGCTGAAAGGGAACTGGCCCCCTTTTGTGGAGGTCCAGGGCTGGCGGAGGGACAGGGGAACCGGGCTGGGGAGCAGGGCGAGGGGACTGTCTGGCCATGGGTGGTCTTTGTGTGTGTGTGGAGGAATACCGACTGGACCCCAGGAACACGTCTGTGGAGACTGGGGCGACACAGACAGGAAGACATAAACACAGAAGCACACGCATGTGCACACACACACACACACACCGAGGCCCGTGCGTATACAAACACCCACATACAGGATCGCACACACACATACATACAAACAAGGTCTCACCAGCAAAGGGCCAAAGCTCCTTTGTAATAAGATAATGCACCGCATGTCACTCTGCATAAGCTTTCCCCTCACATGTGACTGCTGAAGGATGTCAACACACATCATGAATGGAAGCTTATCCAACGGAGCCACACAGGATTAAACAAGGTTGTCATTCTACATGTTAATAATATCCTTCACCAAATTGTGTTTTTTTCTTTTTCTTTTCTTAGCTAATAGCCTCCATCTGTGACTTGTGGTCTGTCGTTGCCGAGACTAGACAGTCCTGCGATAGACACTCCCTACTGTTCTCATCCACCCAGCTGTATCCCCAGCTTCCCACCTTGCTCCTCCCATCCTTCACAGGAATCTATCCCTCCAGGGGTTTGTGGGATGCTTCAGTCAATCCAACAGACTCCGACACACCATTCAGCAGACAACCGATGTGTCAGATTGAACTATAAAGGCCATGGGGGGGGGGGGGGTTAATGCACAGCTTTAATCAGACATTGTGGGAATGTTCCGGAGGCTGTTTGGGAGCGGTGTTCCCCCCTGGTGTGTGCCGTGGGCCCTGGGCCATCAGAGAGACCTGCCCCTGGCCTGCCCTGCCCGCCGCGGCCGAGCCCTTTCATTTGACACATTCCTCAGCAAAGCAAAAACATGATTTACTGCCTGAAAATACAGTGCAGCGATCACCCGTGTACCAATTACCCAGCCCTGTCAGAGTCAGCGGCTCCAGGCCCCCTTTGTGCCTGTGTATCCCCTCTCCTCCACCCCCCACCACCCCAGTTAAGGGTCCCCCCCCCCGGCCTGTTCTTCTCCCTCTTTTGGGGTCAGACAGATTGAGGGAGACCAAACAGGCAGGCTTCTGAAGGCCGGTCACCGTGGAGATGTGGCTGTTCTCTCAGGGCCGGCTTCAGCTGTTCTCTGGTCACGTAGTCTGTCCACCGAGGCTCCTTGACCCTTTCTTCATTTCTTTCTCTCTCATGTTGCATCTTTGATCTCTCTCTCTCTCTCTTTCCCCCTCTCTCTTTCCCTCCCTTTTTTCTCTCTCTTTTAATGTCTCTCTCACTTTCTTTCCTACCCTCTTTGTGGAAGATGCTAATTCCCCCAGATAAGGTGTCTTTGTAACAAAGAGAAGCCAATCACAGAGACCGGCGAGAGTGCGTCTTACGCCGTTCGCCACACTGCACACCGCATTAAGGAAATATGTCAAGGGACATAAACCAGACTCAGGAAGCGTGGAGGGGTGAGGGGAGGCGTGGGGTGAGTGAAGGGGGGGGGTGCATGGGGAGATGGGGGAGACGGGAGGTGTGGGGTGAGAGGAGAATGTGTAGGGGGGGCGAGGGGAAATGGGGGGGTTAGGGGAAGAGGGGGGTGGGTGAGGAGAGATAGGCGAGGGTGACGGGGGGCGTCGAGGGACAGGGGCAGCCCAAAAATGCCCTGGTGGGCTGCCAGGATGTCCATGTCTCCACATTTCTAAAAGGGGAGGGTGGGGGGGGGTGATAAGGCCCTTGTTAACTACCGCTCCAAGACTGGATTGCTGACCCCATTTCGTTTTTCAGAGATTCGACACGCTTTCCTGTCAGCACAGTGAAGAAGCGTTGGGGCCAGGAATTTTGATGGGCGTTCACAGATGGTGATGATGTCACTGTCCTGATGAGACAAAGTTTACTATTAAAGTAGAACTCATCAGTAACGTTTTGTCTGCATCATGGGGGACAGTTTTGTTGTACCCTTCTGTTCTTTACTCAAAATTGTCCTTCTCAACTTTTGGAAAGGAGAGAAAAAGGTGCAGTGGTCTCTTAATTTTTTCCAGAGCTGTAGTTGACGTTAATGTAGAATGTATGCAACACTGGTATTTTTCCTGGGCTGTTAGCATTATGTATTACCTCACATTTTACATCAGATTCACTTAGCAGACAATTTATCCAGAACAACATACAAATAGCCGTTTTGCAGCAGAATATCAAGAATCAAAATTGCATAGTTCTAACTCTATTTCTGTTTTTGGAATCAAGGAACAGTCTGTATTTACCAGGCACAGAGCAGAGCACCTACATCTCAGCTACCAGGCACAGAGCAGAGCACCTACATCTCAGCTACCAGGCACAGAGCAGAGCACCTACATCTCTCAGCTACCAGGCACAGAGCAGAGCACCTACATCTCTCAGCTACCAGGCACAGAGCAGAGCACCTACATCTCAGCTACCAGGCACAGAGCAGAGCACCTACATCTCTCAGCTACCAGGCACAGAGCAGAGCACCTACATCTCAGCTACCAGGCACAGAGCAGAGCACCTACATCTCTCAGCTACCAGGCACAGAGCAGAGCACCTACATCTCTCAGCTACCAGGCACAGAGCAGAGCACCTACATCTCAGCTACCAGGCACAGTGCAACTCAACCACAGTGCAACAATAACAATCACGCACAAAAAAACCCGACATCAAATCTGGAGGGCATCAAACGTTCAAACCATTTACCCAAAGTAAACCCTCTAATCCTCCATATAACACGTGAGCCTCACAGCAACGTCGATGGTGATGGCTCAGGTCTGGTTCAGTAGTTGTTGAAAGTGGCTGTGCTACTGCAGCCAGATTGTCTGTGTGTCTGGAAGTAATCATCCAGACGTTACAGATGAGGAGTTTTTTTCTTTTCTGGTGTCCAAAGCACAGTTTCCCTATTGTTGGAATTTGGGGGCGAGAGAGTAGTGAACACAGATAGACATGGTTGTATGTTGGCTGGAGCCAGTGTGTTGGCTGTGTGTCTGCCTGGTAATGGGATTGTGGAGAGAGATATGGGGTACGAGAGAGAGTCGTGTCAGTGAACATGTGTGTGTGTGTGTGTAAACCTCATGTCGGGTGGGTGTGTAGTGAGTGATTGTGGGTGGGGTATGTATATGTGAGGGGGAGAGGCACAGTTTTGTATGTGTGTGAGTGTGTGTGTCTGGGTGAACACAGTGTGGTGTATGTGACAGATATATGTCTGGTGTGTGTGTGTGTGTGTGTGTGTGTGTGTGTGTGTGATTGAACACAGTATTGGGGACATGTGTGGTGAGTGTGTGATGGCTGCTGTGGTTGTGAGCTGATGTTCCCACAGCTGAGCAGGTGTCTGAGTGGAGGAGTGGACGGATGTTTAGGCTGAGGACCCCGCACTCCTGGGACCCTCTGGAGCCAAATGACTTGTTCTCTTCTCCTCCTCTTTTCCTCTCCTTCGTTTATCACAGTTCCATATGATTTCTCTAGAATGATATAGACTGTGACCCAGCAGCAGTTGTGCCTGACCTCCTGCTCAGTCTTCCCCCAGC
Organism: Hypomesus transpacificus; assembly: GCF_021917145.1. Taxonomy (NCBI): domain Eukaryota; kingdom Metazoa; phylum Chordata; class Actinopteri; order Osmeriformes; family Osmeridae; genus Hypomesus; species Hypomesus transpacificus. Next base: position 12,194,412 of record NC_061068.1, on the reverse strand, counting down.
TGATTACAGTGCTCAGCTAGAGGCGTTGTTGTCCTGGACAGAACCAGCTGCTCTGGTACTTTCAGCTCATTTCCCAGTCTCTCCTGTCTTACACACACACCTACATACACACACACACACACACACACACACACACACACACACACACACACACACACACACACACACACACACACACACACACACACACAGGAGACACAACTGCACAGGCTGCTGTCGTCATGACAGCAGTCCTGGTCAAAAACACAGGGAAATGTTGCATTGAATCATGACAGGGAGAGAAATCACCTTAGGTTATACTGAAGAGCCTTTCTTGTTGAAGGGCATGTCAACTCTATAACTCAAAGACCTCTATAACATATTAACTCTACAAGTCAGTGTTTGGTGTGGTTTGTAGTCGTTTGTAGTGAAATATGAACAAGTGACCACATGCGGGTCTAAAATGTCTTATTTGATATCCAGAAGGCCAGAGGAAGTGTTGATTGGTCATGCAGCTGCCAATTGGATTAAAGGTGTAGAAAAATTCTTCTTTGGCAGAGCCTTGTCTTTTGAGTCTGTTGCTGTCCTCCTTTCACTCTTTTTCTTTCTCTCTTTTATGTTTTTCCTCCTCTTTCCCTCATTTTTTTCGATCTCTCTCTCTCTCTCTCTCTCTCTCTCTCTCTCTCTCTCGTTCTCTTTCTCTTTCTCTCTCTCAAAATTCAGGAGCTCTGGTGCCATAACTCTTAATTAAACGTGTACTGTGCTTAAAAGAATGCATGCAGGTACACACACAAACACACACACACACACACAGCGCAAACACATTCACACACAGTACACACTCACACATTAAGCGCACACACAAACAGACACACTTGGAGGTGAGGGAGTGACAGGGATGGGTTATGTGAGGAATGTGACGCCTGAACTTCTGAGTTCGTGTTGCTCAAGCTGCCCAATGCTGATTGTTGATTCCTCCTTGAATTTCTCCAGAGCAAAATATCTGACTGTTTAAATAAATAAGAGGAAATATTATGACGCAACCTTCAACCTCCTGTCTCACGTTAATGACCTTTGCTGCATGCATGCATGCTTACAGCTTAACAACACGCTACCAACATGCCAAAAACATTGCAATCTGTCTAAGCTCACTAACCCAACAGACCAGATACTGTAGCAATTACGATGCACCTTCTCAAATCCTCTAGTCTGAATGCTACATATTACTGTATGATGTCAAGGGGAACATCATTGGATAAACCGTATCTTCTCTATACCAGAACATAGTTCATGTGGCTCTGAGATCTGGGTACTTGAGTCCTTTGTCCTCAGATGAGCTACAGCCTCCACTCAAACCATCCCAGCCCCATCTCTACACCAGCACTTAAACCATCCCAGCTGACTCTGTTCTCTAAAACAGTCAGATTAGGGATTTGTCTTATTCTGTTTTTGGCAGTCAGCCTGACAGCCACTTTGGTGCTCACAGACAACCAACGGGTGGGGAGGTCCTTAAATGGGAATGTGTGTGTGTGTGTGTGTTCAAGTTTCAAATGGATTGCCATTTGTGTGTCACACACAAATGATACAGTTTCATTGGAATTCTTTGCTCCTGAAATCCCTAGATATACACATTTTCATAAATAATTGAAATGTTATCGTACAACAGTGTGATGCTGCGGGTCAAGACACTTGATTTAATGATGCAGCTGAAGAACGTTCTGAGTGTGTGTGTGTGTGTGCAACATCAAGGTCCATCTCCATCAGATGTGAACAGGCTAATGATGATGCCTCACTGATAGAAGGAGGTCAAAGGGTTAGGGTTACACCTGCCAGGTGTTGGTTGCCCCTCTCACCTCTCTCTCTCTCTGTCTGTCATCCCCTCCCTCCATCCCTCCACCTTCCTGTGCAGCGGTGTGCAGCTACGGCGTGTGTTTCAACGGGGGGCAGTGTCGGGCGGGGTCCACCCAGCTGTGTGACTGTCCCGCTGGCTTCAACGGGCCCAGCTGCCAGTATGGTGAGTACAGGAACCACTCGTTCTTATCTGCTGTCTGTCTGGAGTGTGTGTCATCCAGACTATCACTCTCTTTTTCTGTCTGGCTCTATATTTCTGTCTCTTTCTGGCTTTCTATCTCTTTTTCTGTCATCCTTTCTCTCTTACACATATTCACAGTTGAGCCACATGTACAGTCAGGAAAATGCCAGAAGTTGGTGTAGCAGACAGCTCTGTGTAAAAGCTCATTAAGGTCGATAAATCCACAGATATCAACTGTTAACAGAGAGCAGTTTGTTCTGTCGTTAATGTAACTCATTACTGGACATTGGGAGGGGATTGGTCCGGCTCATCTGATGCAGTCTTCTCACCGAGCTCAGCTAGTGATCACATTTCCCCGCAAATGACAGCGAATCTCCTCACATCAACATTGAGTTTCTGGACCGCCCGCCCAAGAATGTTATCACCGGCCCATTGTGGTAGTCCGGCTGCAGTGAAGGACGTTGTTGTTTCTGTGATAGCTCACACACGGCAGGAAATTCCACCTACTGCTTGCCTTTCACCAGACTCCCCCCCCCCTCCCCCCCATCATCTCCAGCCTCATCACCCTCACCCCTCCCCCCACGTCCCAGCCCCACATCAACCTAGACACACTGCCTGAAGGAGTGACGGACATCCTTGCTCCATCAAGTTCTGAGCTAACAGGAACCGCTGAACAATAGAGTCTCCTTTATGTACTGTAGGAGAGATGGCCAGCCCCTGGGGAAAGAGACCTGTGACCCTGGGGACGTATAAGTCCAGCTCTGTGTCTGTCTGGGAGCCAGAATATATCTTGACAGAGTTCAAAAGTCTGTGAAAAGTGTGTGTGTGTGTGTGTGGGGGGGGGGGGGGGGGGGGGGGGGGGGGGAGGTGTTTGTTTGTGGCTTCTGAGCAGAGCTGGGCTGGTGTGGAGGCTAGCTCTTGGTGCAATGAAAAAAAAAAAAAGTGCCTTCTCTCCTCTCTCCTTCCTCCCTTCCTTGCTCCCTCTTTCATCCTCTCTCCTTCCTCCCTTACCTCTTCCTCCTCTTTTCTCTCTATTGCCTCCTTTCCATCCCTCCTTTCACCGTCCTGTCTCACTCTGGCCGTCTTTCTACTTCGCTCCTCTGCCTTCTCCTCCCTGGTCAGAGCCCCTCACTAGGTGTGTGTGTGTGCTGTGTCCTAATGGCAGGCCTGGAGAGAGCCTGTCTGTCACCCAGGGGCCTGACAGTGCCCAATCTGTCTCTGGTAGGCAGAGGGAGGTGCTCTTCCTCTGGTCCGAACATTCATGGACATACACTCTCTCTCTCTCTCTCTCTCTCTCTCTCTCTATCTCTCTCTCTCTCCTCTCTCTCTCTCTCTCTCTCTCTCTCTCTCTCTCTCTCTCTCTCTCTCTTTCTCTCTCTCTCTATTTCTCTCTGTCTCTATGTTTTAAAAACAGAACGGGAGAGAGACACTTTAGGTATCTCTCCTATACCTCCCCCTGCCTAAGTACCAACACTAAGACCACCACCCCCCCTCCCTAATCCGCACTCCCCTCTCCCACCCCCAGTACGCTCATCATTGTTCAGGGGGTGAGTGATACCTGTCGTCAATAACCCCCCCCCCCCCCCCTGTTTTTTTTTATTGCTGGACAGTTATGCAGAAGACCCCCCACCATCCCTGGCCCTCCTCCTCTACTGCAGCCTATTAGCTCATGAATAGAGTTTCCACTTATATTGCCTTGTGATTGGCACTGAATGGGGCATTGTCTGAAGGGAAGTGGGCCCTCCTGGGTTCTGCCTGACCTGAGGGGAATTTCATTGGTCGTGGGAGAAATGGGCCTGGCCCAGGTGGGTTGGAGAGGTCCGAGGAGTGGTATATCAGTGAACTGGGCCCAGGTGGGTTGGAGAGGTCCGAGGAGTGGTATATCAGTGAACTGGGCCCAGGTGGGGTTGGAGAGATGTGTGCTGGACCCAGTTAGAGTGGACATGAGACCCAGTTGGGAGGATGGCAGTAGAAGGTTTTGAGCATAAGTTCGTCCTAGAGGGAACCTAAACACCATCCTCATTACCCACATTCCTAGAACACGCACACACACACACACACACACACATGCACACTGTTATTATGATTCCAGTCAGTGTAACGGTATGTTCACCATGCCTTCTCAAAAAAAATGATGTTCACGTCTCTGTTTGTGTGTGTGTTTTGGGTACGTGTGTGCTCTGTAGCATGTCGTCACATGTTGACACAAAGAGGCCGTGATGGTGCGCGCTTCACGCATACCAACCATCGAACATTCATTCATCATTTGGCGACTCGCTGTTGTTGTCAGCTGTTCCTGAACATTCCTTCCACAGACGGGCCATGGCGTGCGGTCGCTATGGCTTGCAGTCGCCATGGCGTTCAGCACTTGGCTCTGATGTGGCTGGCCTGTGTTTGTGTGTAGACATGGGGTGTGTGTTTCTGTGTTCCGGGGCTTAATTAATACTGTTCTCTCTCTCTCTCTCTCTCTCTCTCTCTCTCTCTCTCTCTCTCTCTCTGTCTCTCTCTGTCTCTCTCTCTCTCTTTCTTTCTTTCTCTTTGCAAATCTTTCAGAGACACACAGAGACAAACACACACACTCAAACATACACATTCAGAAAGACAGACACAGACATGCACAAACAAACACACACAGATTTATTATTTCAAATGAAAAAGTGTTATTACAGGTAAATGATGACATCCATCAGTGATCTCCTCATCATTTACAGTACCAATTCAAAAGTATGTATCAACATAATTCACAGTACCCATTCATAAGTATGTATCAACATCATTAACAGTATACATTCATCAGTAGATTTCAACAATACCTGTCATAACTACTGTTGATGGTTTACATCACCTTCTGGACCACAGTCGAGGTGGTCTGATTCTGTATTTATTACATGGTACTACAAGTGTTTATCGCAAACTAAAATCGTTCCTTCGACATCAAGGTGTCACATTTGTCACTCACAGATAGTTACACAGTTATTACTTACTTTAATACAACAATTCCATCAGAGACATTTTCCCTATACTTGATTGAGTCAGTTAGTGACATTCGCGGGTGAATGCTGTGTGTGTGCAGTAGAAACGAGCGAGCGAGCACGCAAGTTTGTAGGCGCGTGTGTTTGTCTGCTCACTGCCAGTCCTGTCATCACTAGACAAGTGGCTCCCTCAGGGCTCCGTCAGAGTCTTGGCAGACATGTTCCCTTCAGCATCTGGCCTGAAACACCCCCTCACGCACACTGGGCAGGAGCACTATGACAACAGAGAGACGAGCAGCGTCTAACAGCCTCCCCAAAGCTACTTCATCTCACGCGCGCTGAGTCACGAAGCGCCCGTGAAAACAGCAGCGTCTCAACTAAACCTCTTCCTTTTGTCCAACTCGCAATTAAACACTCGTTCAGCTGTTGTGGTGCCAGGGCCGTGCGGGGGTAACGTCCCATGAGGTGGGTGTCGAGGAATCCGAGCTAGGTATCGTTGACGTGGAGCCTGGCAGCTTAACGCGCCGCCGACAGACATCCCCAGACAACCTCATGCTAGCCAGAGACGTGCCTCATTTAGCGTACAACATAGGTTGAGCTTTATGACCGTTTGAATGACCTATCTGCCTGCTGATGTTTCGTGGAAAATGTGTTAATTCAGCAGATGCTCATTCAGCAGATGCTTTCAGATGCATTGGGGGGATTTGAACCTGCGACCTCTTGATCTGCAGTGCAAATACCCCTTCCCATTGATGCCCATTGATCCAGCTGGTGTGGCTGTGCCTAAGGGGGTAGAGAGGGTCGTCCACTAATCGCAAGGTTTGTGGTTCGACCCCGGACTCTTCCAGAACATGTGTTGAAGTGTCCTTGACCAAGACAGCAAGCGCCAAGTTGCTCCCGATGTGGGCAGGCTGGCGCCTTGCATGTCGGTGGGTGAATGAGAGGCATGATGTAAATCGCTTTGGGGGCCAGGATGGTACATGGTAAAGCGCTATATAAATGCTGTCCATTTATCATTGACACCCATCCCCATTGATCCATCAACTATCAACCCGAGTAAGCTGACTTTAGTGTGGTTACATGATAAGTGTGGCTCTGGTTCTTGTGGACCCTGAGCTGTTCTTCTGTACCGGGGTCCAGGGAGAGCCAGGGAGCCAGAGCCAGAGCCAGTCGTCACTCATCTAGCCCCTCTGCTATCATCATCAGCATCCGTCTGTAATGGACGTTTCAAAGCATAGCAGGCATGCCTGGCTGCAGTGGAACCCATACTTTCTGTTAAGCCTCTGTGAAGACTAGAATGTAACTGAATGTAAACATCCCAAAAAGTAGTCTTGGCTGAACTTGGGTTGGAGTGGTCTCACTGGATAGAGAGAGAAGGGGTCTGGTTTATGAGCTTAGTCACACTGATCCCATGATTCCAGTGTTGTGCAGAGGGAGGGGGTGTGGTTTAGGGTGGGGGGGGGGCACAAGACAGCCCTGACTCCCTCCCTCTTCCACCCCCAAATAATCTTTTTATACCTGTGTGTTTCCTCCACATAGAAACTAACCGTTCGACAGTTTGTGGAGTGGAGTTCAACCCAGGAAGGAGTGGAGGGAGGACTGGGGTGGCATCGGGTTCAGCTGCAGTGTGTGGTCCACATGCAGGAGGAGACATTAGAGACAGGTTGTGATGTTGTCTGGTGGCTCAACCCGGACTGGCTCTGCAGGAACAGAACTCTGGTCCCTGGAACCCAACCAGTTCATCAGCAGAGTTGGAACACAGGCGTATTCACACTGACCTGTTTGGAATGTCAGTCAGTCTTGTAAATAACTCACCGAGGCTTTGAATAGCGAGGTCAATTATTTTTTGGGAGTTGCTCACTGGAATGGAACAGAGTCCGAGCCCTCGTACAGTGTCGTGAATGCCCTTTTGCTCTGTGTGTGTGTGTGTGTGTGAGAGTGAGTGTGTGTTTGTTTGTGTTGTCTTGACACAGATCTAGTGGTGGCATCCAACCTCCATGTGTCTCTCTCTCTTTCTTTCTCTCTCTGTCTCTCTCTCTCTTTCCCTCTCTCTCTCTCTCTCTCTCTCTCTCTCTCTCTCTCTCTCTCTCTCTCTCTCTCTCTCTCTCTCTCTCTCTCTCTCTCTCTCTCTCTCTCTCTCTCCATCTCTCTCACACACACATAAAGTACCATTCCCACATAAACCTCCCACAGTACCCGGGCAGTTAAACAGATATCAGATGTCGAGTCAGACACTTGACAAGTGTAGAAAGTGGATCAGCTTAAGTCCCTGTAGCTCTCAAGTGATTTACTTTGTCGCACGGCTTTAGCTCTTTCTTTTAAGTACACGTCAAACAGGAATGTTATCTTTCTTATCCAGATCCAATTATTTTAACCTTTAGGAGGTCTGATCTCTGGTTTATGTCACAGAGATTGTTTATGGGGAGGATAAAATGGGAGCGAGGAGGACCGAGGGAGAGAAGGAGGAGAGAGAAATATGAAAGAAATGAGGGAGAGTTGTAGCGGTTTTCTGGAGACCCAGTCAGTCAATAAATCTGTCAGTCTCTTGTGATGAGGAACGAACCACCATTTCAACATTTTCCTTGCAAAATATTGGCTTGATTTCTTTCTTATGTTCAACCAGATGTGTGTGTGTGTGTTGGAGGGTGGTGCTTGATGTGCCCCCCACAGTTTGAAAACTACTGGATCATTGGATCTTGGCTAGACAGATCTGAATCGTTCTTGAGACTTTGCAAACTCTCAGAACCCATTTCCCAGTCTACCAGTATCTCTCAATTACTCTGGAAGCCAGGCTCTAATCGTGATAATCAATAAACATTGTAGTGCTTAACCCAAATATTTCTTTGAAATATTCATTGTTTTGATTCGCAATCTACAAAGCCAGCGTTCCAACTGTCAGAGAGTGTGCGTAAGAGGTCCTCATTAAAGAGGTTCTAGGAGAGAAACGAACGAGCCGTGAGGAAGCAGAAGCCAGCTATGTTGACGACTTTAACTGGGTAAGGAGAGTGTTTAATGAGCCTCCCTGCTCCATACTGCCGAACCTTCCGTGTGTCCCCGGAAGGTTCTTCCTGGTAAACGGCAGCAGGAAATCAAGGTTGTGACCTCACGCCATGTGTTCACTGAACACACACATGGCCCCCTCTGCCGTGCACCTGGTGGAGAGGTCAGAGGAGAACAGACCAACAGTCATATGTGCACGTGAATTCAGCCTTCTAGTAGGATTCAAATGCAGTAAGCGTTATTCCACAGGACACACACCCAGCACAAATACATACGGTTTCTTCTCCCACAGCAACCCTGCTGAATGACTGAGCTTAGTGACAGAAGTGTGTGAAGAAGCGAACCAGGTAGTCACAGCAGAGTCGTCTCATGCTGCTAAGAGGAAGTGTGTGTGTGAGGGGTGTGTGGGGGCAGGCTGGGGGTCAAAGGGTCACCCAGCATGTGAACTGGGCCCAGTTGCTCTGAGGGCGAGCCTGAATCTCCCAGCCCTGACCCGGCAGGTCGTAAAAGGCAGGAATGTTAGGCGCCCTCTCACCTCGCCTGCTGACGGTGGAGAACACCACGTCCACCAGGCCGCACAGGGCCTGACAGTGACGAGGAGGAGCAGCAGGGACTCACGTGTTCTGTCGGACAAGAACCTCCTCCTCCTCCTGCTTCCTGCTCCTCCTCCTCATCTTGCTACCCCTCCTCCACGTCCTACTCCTTGTCCTCCACCTTCCTCGGCCACTCCCATATCCTTCTCCCACTCCACTCTCTGTCTCTCTGTTTCTTACATTTACACATACATTTACATTTAGCAGTCTCTCTGTCTCTATGTCTCTCTGTCTGTCTCTCTCTAACTCTCTCTCTCTCTCTCTCTCTCTCTCTCTCTCTCTCTCTGTCTGGGTATGTGTGGACAAACCTCTTTCACACATCCTGCTAGCCCAGACAGGTAAAGATTTAACTGTCACAAAGGAGAAAACCCTTTGATGGGTTTCTCTCTCTGGCTAAATATATCCTCTCCATGTATCATGGCAGGGAGGGATGTCAAACAAGTAGAGAGAGGTGTTCACGCTGTTTGGGCCTAAGGAACTGTCTCTCTGGAAAAAGGAATAAATCCCTCTGTCAGTCAGTCAGTCAGTCAGTCAGTCAGTCAGTCAGTCAGTCAGTCAGTCAGTCAGTCAGTCAGTCAGTCAGTGAGTGCTCAGTAGCACCAAGGGGCTTGAACCTAGCACCAGGAAACACAGTAGAGGGACCATCCATTTGTGGTTCAAGGAAGATATTAGCAAGAATACTGCTTTTGGCACACCTAAGCCATTGCAGCAGAAATATGTGTCTTTCCTCAGGCTGTAATGCGATCATTGGCATGGTTGACAAATGTTACTGTAACCGCAACATTTTTGATTGAATTGAAAACTCTCTCACATGTTGAGAGCAATCATTCTCATTAGACCAAGAGGATGTCCTCATGTCCGAGGGCCACACTGTGGTTTACAGGTTTCAGACAGAGCTGTCATCATGACAGAAGCCCCTGTTCCACAGCCTGTTCAGGGTGGGAATGTTGTGGCTTCATGCCGACTCACAGTTCTGTGTAAAAGATTTGGACACGGAATGGGGGTTATCGTCGTACGGGCATTAAGCTGGCAGTGGAGGTAGTCACAGAGCTGGATTGATGTCTGTGTAAGGAAGAGCTGGCATGATGGTGCTACACACACTGTCAATGATGCGGACGTCACACCTCTGATTCCAGAATGCCGGCATGTTGTCTGAAATCCCACACGGGGCGGCATTATGCCGGCTTTGTTTGATTTAGTGTAAACAAGCAAAGCTGGCCTAATGACTGGTCTTCTTTACGGCGATATTGCTTGATGTCTGTTTTAAGTGTGGTTGTGTGTGTCTGTCTGTCCTCGCTTCACCAGGGAGTGTAGCCGTTCAGGCCTGTCATAGAGAGACAGGCAGCAGGGACTCCAGGTGGAACTCGGGCTCATGTGAACTACATGAGAAACAGCATGTCTCATATTCACACACAAACACACACACGCACACGCACATGCACATGCACACACGCTAGTTCTGTAGGTCTGTCTTTGAACACTCCACACTGTGTCAGGGCAATTGGATTATACATTTGCTGTGGCCATTAGGTCTAATTCACTTACACTGTGAGAATTCAAGCTCTGAAATTCGCATGCAGTTTCTCATGATCGGAACATGCTTTAGACTCTTCTCTGGTCGTAATGAGCATTAGCTTCAGATATTTGATGCTGCCTTTGTCCAGTCTTGGTCCATATATCTTGTCTGTGCACTCACAATCCGTATAGTTGTTATGAATCGCCTTTTCCAGCTACTCTGGTGTGTGTGTGTGGGTGCGTGCGAAAATGTCAAGAATAAGAAAGATGTGTTTTCATATGAGAACTTTTCAGAACTTGAAGCAGGCTGAAAAATCTTATCAGTTACTTTTCTCGATTTTTAATCTTTCTTTTGCAAATCCGTCTCCGCTCTTGGCTTGCGTTCATTTGAATCTAGAATTGGAATATAATTGGGCCATTTACAGTGGGGTCACATGTTTCCCATTGTGCTATTGAAGGTTTAATCCTCCGGTTAAGACTGTTGTTAGCAGGCACCGTGGCGTGACCTCTAAGCAGCTGAAGTGAGGGAGGACATGGAGATAGGCGCTGAGGGAACCAACCCCAAGAGCTCCCTGACCAGACGGTTCTCACACATTCTCCCCATTCTCTCTCTTTCTCTCTCTTTCTCCCTTCCTCTTTTTCTCTCGCTCCCTGTCCTTGACTCTCTCCCTTCCCTCCGGTCTCTTTCTCTTTCTCCTTTTTTATCTCTCTTTCCCTTTCCTTCTTTCTTTCTCTCTTCCTTTCTCAGTCACTCCATGTCAAACACCCCAACAAATGATCTTATCCCTCCTTCCCCCCTTCTCGTCTTTTCTTTTCCTCCTCTCCTTTCCTCCTCTCCCTGACCTCCCCCTACTCAGAAGTCGCCAGAATCACCCAGCTCCCTTGTTACAATCCTCCCTTCCTCTCATCGCTCTTTCCCTACTTCCTTCCCTCCCTCCCTCTAGTTCTGTACATTCCTAGCTGTAGCTGACCAGCAGGGCCTGTCGCCCAGTGATGCGGCATCTACAGTAATCCTCCTGAAATCTACTGAGGAGGAACTAGAGACTCACTCAGGATGGGAAGAAACCAAGGCTCTGTGTTTGTGTTACATTTACATTTATGCATTTAACAGACGCTTTTATCCAAAGCGACTTCCAAGAGTTATACAAAAGTACATAGTTCACTGATCATAACAACCAGATAGCCCCAAACACTGCGGGTAGCCAAACATGAAACATACATTTTGAAAACCAAATAAGTCCCAAAGGGAAGAACAATAAGAGCATGTAGTTAGACAAGTTACAATTGAACAGCAAGAACCTCAAAAGTGGGACATTGAATCTGATACGGGTCGTGATGGGTAGCCAGTGGAGAGAGATGAGGAGCGGGGTAACATGGGGCGTCTGGGTAGATTGAAGACCAGGCGGGCTGCTGCGTTCTGAATCCTCTGGAGAGGCTGGGAGACTGGGAGCAGCGAGTTGCAGTAGTCCAACTTTGAGAGGACAAGTGCTTGGACTAGCAGCTGGGTGGAATGCTCAGAAAGGTATCTACCGATCTTCCGGATGTTGTAGAGGGTGAATCTACGCGACCGGGAGACCGCAGCAATGTGGGCTGTGAGGGAGAGCTCGTCATCCATGGTCACCCCGAGGTTCCTAACATAGGATAAAGGGGTCGCCGTCGCTGATCCCAGAGTGATTGTGTTCCGTATCTCTCCGTCCCGCAGGCCTGTTGTCTCTGCAATGTTTGTGTTCTGTATCCATCCGTCACGCTAGCCTTCAGGGACAAACTGGGAATCCCTGTTTCCCTCCAGGAAGTTGTTGCCTGTTTCTGAGGGTGTCGTGGCCAAGCTCTCCTGCAGGAGAGTTATG